>NC_086447.1:213463494-213718494 GCF_028390025.1 Pseudophryne corroboree
CTATTGTCGGCAGTGTTTGTGTTTCGCACTTTTTAGTAAATTCAAGATTTCTACCAAATTGCAGGCGTATTTGACCGATGGTGTATTGATTCGTGAATTTTTCCTAGGACTTCCAAAATATTACGAATGCCCTCATCACTGCCGTGATTTTTGCTTAGTAAATTACCGAAATGACACTTTGAAGAAAAAACGGCATCTCGGTCAAAATCGGGACCTTAGTAAATATACCCCTATGTCTGCATACCATTTCTTTTTCATGGTACAATCTCTGAAAATGTTCCTGGAAGTTTCTCCATAATAGGAGTTATACGGAGGTTGAGATATATCTGTCCATGAGAAGTGAGGCGCTGGTCCAGTGGTAGTTCACGTATCGTTTTATTTCTGCATTTTGTATCGGGAGGTGGGAAAAGCCTCTCTTGTGATATACCACACTACTAGCTGCCTTTGCGCACTGTCTGGGTTCTTCATACTATCTATTGCACTAGTATTGAGGGCAGTGTTGGGGTAGGGAGGGGTGAGTGTAGAGAGCTGCTGCGGCAGTGCTGGTGGTAGGGGTAGATTAGCAGTGTGCGTAGAGCTAGCTGAAGAAGCCGGGGACAGAGCACAGGCTGCTGAAGAGGCCTAGTACCACTGAGATTATGGGGGCAACAATGCTGCTATTGCAGACGGGAAAGTCACAGAGCGCTTGACAGAGAAGGTGTGCAGAGCCTGATGAGATGGGGTGTAGAGCCATGTGAGAGAGGGAGCTGGATTCCAAGGCCCAGCCCGGGAAGGAGAGCCTGGAGAGCTGGATACAAATTGCGGAGCAGCACGTGAGAGAGGCCTCCGGAGGCAATTGGATGGGGAAATGCTGTGGGCAGCAATTGGATGGGTAGACACGCAAGCAGCGATTGGATTTGGAGACACTGAGGACTTCAGCACACACAATGAGTCATAGCAAATCCTGCAAAACCTGCTAATTTTTCATGCCTGTAGCGCGTACTATACGCTACAGTATATAGCAGGTTAGTGTGATCCCTCTGTCTATCTGAAAATTGATGCTGTAGTCCAGGGGAAGCTTGACAGGAACTTGGTGGAGGTCCCAGTAGTGCAAATTGCAGTGAGATCGATTTCTGCGCACTGTAAGCCATTGCCTGCTAACTTCCTCAACCATCTGAGGAAGAAAAAGTCAGAGGAGCGTGTGCAGAGTCCTGATCAGAGTATGAAGGGTTGGTACAGCACATTTCGAAAGAGTGATATATGCTGTATGGTAAAGTAATGGTAAGCATTACTGCTTCACAGCACTAAAGTCATGAGTTCAATTCCCACCATGGTACTGTGTGGAGTTTGTATAGTCTCCCCATGGTTGTGTGGATTTCCTCCGGGTACTCCAGTTTCCTCCTACAATCAAAAAATATACTGGTAGGTTAATTGGCTCCCATCAAAAGTTAACTATAGTGTATAAGTGTGTGTGTACATGGGAAGACTGGATGGGCCAAGTGGTTCTTATCTGCCATCAAATTCTGCTGCTGGACCTGCCTACTAATGTATTGTCTGTGCAATCTCCGGTGTTAGCATTTCCAAATATGTAGGGTCTGAGCCCATAATAGAGTTCTGAAGATTTGCAATTATCCGCACAATGGTGGTCATTCCGAGTTGTTCACTAGCTGCTTTCATTCGCAGCGCAACGATCAGGCAAAAAAACTGGCAATTCTGCGCATGCATATGCGGCGCAACGCGCACGCGTGTCGTACTCTTACAATGAACGATGTAGTTTCACACAAGGTCTTGTGAAGCTTTTCAGTCGCACTGCTGACCGCAGAGTGATTGACAGGAAGTGGGTGTTTCTGGGTGTCAACTGACCGTTTTCAGGGAGTGAGTGAAAAAACGCAGGCGTGCCAGATAAAAACGCAGGTGTGGCTGGGGAAACGTAGGCGTGGCTGGCCGAACGCAGGGCGTGTTCGTGACGTCAAAACAGGAACTAAATAGTCTGCAGTGATCCCAAGCTAGGAGTAGGTCTGGAGATACTCTGAAGCTGCACAAAATTATTTTGTATCAGCTCTGCGATCCTTTCGTTCGCATTTTTGCTAAGCTAAAATACACTCCCAGAGGGCGGCGGCTTAGTGTTTGCATGGCTGCTAAAAGCAGTGGTGGGTGTGAGGATCTGTACATTGGGTGTGATTCAGACCTGATCTTAGCTGTGCACAGCTACAATCATCCACACTGACATGCGTGGGGACGCCCAGCACAAGGCTAGTCTGCTCCGCATGTCGGGCCCAGCCCCACCGAACAAGTACAAAGGCATCGTGCTTTTGTACTTGAAGAGTAACTCCCAGCCAGCGCAGCTTCTGAGTGTTGACCGGGAGTTACTCGTTGTTGTGATGGTCGCAGCGGCTCCGTGTGACATCACACAGTCGCTGTGGCCCGCTCCCCGCATGACCCGGCCACGCCTGCGTTGGCCGGACCACGTCCACAAAACGGCGGCCAAGCACTGCAGTGCCACCCCCTCCCTGTCAGTCAGGCACAGCCGATCGCTGGACAACGACAGCTGTCGGCTGTCTGGCATATGCTGGCGCACTGCGGCACTGGCGCATGCGCACTTCTGACCTCATCGCTGCACTGTGATGAATGGCAGCATGCGATCAGGTCAGAATGACCCCCTTTGTGCTAGTGCTCCTCCAAATGCCATGCAATGATACAGTTTCACAACAAATACACTAGTTATACCCTATAAGCCACGCACGGAGAAAAGCCACAAGCCCCCTTCCCCGTGCCATCCACTGAGCCAGCCAGAGGACTCCCCTACCTTGTTGTCAGGGCTACTTGTTTTCTGTTGCAAAAATAACAATAAAAGAACAAAACTTTATGATACTTAGAGATGAGCGGGTTCGGTTTCTCTGAATCCGAACCCGCCAGAACTTCATGTTTTTTTTCACGGGTCCGAGCGACTCGGATCTTCCCGCCTTGCTCGGTTAACCCGAGCGCGCCCGAACGTCATCATGACGCTGTCGGATTCTCGCGAGGCTCGGATTCTATCGCGAGACTCGGATTCTATATAAGGAGCCGCGCGTCGCCGCCATTTTCACACGTGCATTGAGATTGATAGGGAGAGGACGTGGCTGGCGTCCTCTCCATTTAGATTATAAGAGACTGAGAGAGATTTACTGGAGCTGACTAGGAGGAGTACTGTTACTGTAGAAGTGTAGAGACTGAGTGGAGAGAGTTTACTAGTGAGGACAGTGCAGTTTACTTTATAATCCGTTCTCTGCCTGAAAAAAGCGATACACAGCACACAGTGACTCAGTCACATACCATATCTGTGTGCACTGCTCAGGCTCAGGCCAGTGTGCTGCATCATCTATTATCTATATATAATATTATATATATCTGTCTGACTGCTCAGCTCACACAGCTTATAATTGTGGGGGAGACTGGGGAGCACTACTGCAGTGCCAGTTATAGGTTATAGCAGGAGCCAGGAGTACATAATATATTATATAGTGAGTGACCACCAGACACACAGTGCAGTTTATTTAATATATCCGTTCTCTGCCTGAAAAAAGCGATACACACAGTGACTCAGTCAGTCACATACCATATCTGTGTGCACTGCTCAGGCTCAGGCCAGTGTGCTGCATCATCTATATATATTATATATCTGTCTGACTGCTCAGCTCACACAGCTTATAATTGTGGGGGAGACTGGGGAGCACTACTGCAGTGCCAGTTATAGGTTATAGCAGGAGCCAGGAGTACATATTATATTAAAATTAAACAGTGCACACTTTTGCTGCAGGAGTGCCACTGCCAGTGTGACTGACCAGTGACCTGACCACACTGACCACCAGTATAGTTAGTAGTATACTTATATTGTGATTGCCTGAAAAAGTTAAACACTCGTCGTGTGACTTCACTTGTGTGTTTTTTTTTTTTTTATTCTATAAAAATAAAACTCATTCTGCTGACAGACAGTGTCCAGCAGGTCCGTCATTATATAATATATAATATATACCTGTCCGGCTGCAGTAGTGATATATATATATTTTTTATATCATTTATCATCCAGTCGCAGCAGACACAGTACGGTAGTTCACGGCTGTGGCTACCTCTGTGTCTCTGCACTCGGCAGGCAGTCCGTCCATAATTGTAATACCACCTAACCGTGGATTTTTTTCATTCTTCTTTATACATACATAGTTACATAGACATCTTCTCTTTATCAACCAGTCTATATTAGCTGCAGACACAGTACAGTACGGTAGTTCACGGCTGTGGCTACCTCTGTGTCTGCACTCGGCAGGCAGTCCGTCCATAATTGTATACCACCTAACCGTGGTTTTTTTTCATTCTTCTTTATACATACATAGTTACATAGACATCTTCTTTTTATCAACCAGTCTATATTAGCTGCAGACACAGTACAGTACGGTAGTTCACGGCTGTGGCTACCTCTGTGTCTGCACTCGGCAGGCAGTCCGTCCATAATTGTATACCACCTAACCGTGGATTTTTTTCAGTCTTCTTTATACATACATAGTTACATAGACATCTTCTCTTTATCAACCAGTCTATATTAGCTGCAGACACAGTACAGTACGGTAGTTCACGGCTGTGGCTACCTCTGTGTCTGCAGTCGGCAGGCAGTCCATAATTGTATACTAGTATCCATCTCCATTGTTTACCTGAGGTGCCTTTTAGTTGTGCCTATTAAAATATGGAGAACAAAAATGTTGAGGTTCCAAAATTAGGGAAAGATCAAGATCCACTTCCACCTCGTGCTGAAGCTGCTGCCACTAGTCATGGCCGAGACGATGAAATGCCAGCAACGTCGTCTGCCAAGGCCGATGCCCAATGTCATAGTACAGAGCATGTCAAATCCAAAACACCAAATATCAGAAAAAAAAGGACTCCAAAACCTAAAATAAAATTGTCGGAGGAGAAGCGTAAACTTGCCAATATGCCATTTACCACACGGAGTGGCAAGGAACGGCTGAGGCCCTGGCCTATGTTCATGGCTAGTGGTTCAGCTTCACATGAGGATGGAAGCACTCAGCCTCTCGCTAGAAAAATGAAAAGACTCAAGCTGGCAAAAGCAGCACAGCAAAGAACTGTGCATTCTTCGAAATCCCAAATCCACAAGGAGAGTCCAATTGTGTCGGTTGCGATGCCTGACCTTCCCAACACTGGACGTGAAGAGCATGCGCCTTCCACCATTTGCACGCCCCCTGCAAGTGCTGGAAGGAGCACCCGCAGTCCAGTTCCTGATAGTCAGATTGAAGATGTCAGTGTTGAAGTACACCAGGATGAGGAGGATATGGGTGTTGCTGGCGCTGGGGAGGAAATTGACCAGGAGGATTCTGATGGTGAGGTGGTTTGTTTAAGTCAGGCACCCGGGGAGACACCTGTTGTCCGTGGGAGGAATATGGCCGTTGACATGCCAGGTGAAAATACCAAAAAAATCAGCTCTTCGGTGTGGAGGTATTTCACCAGAAATGCGGACAACAGGTGTCAAGCCGTGTGTTCCCTTTGTCAAGCTGTAATAAGTAGGGGTAAGGACGTTAACCACCTCGGAACATCCTCCCTTATACGTCACCTGCAGCGCATTCATAATAAGTCAGTGACAAGTTCAAAAACTTTGGGTGACAGCGGAAGCAGTCCACTGACCAGTAAATCCCTTCCTCTTGTAACCAAGCTCACGCAAACCACCCCACCAACTCCCTCAGTGTCAATTTCCTCCTTCCCCAGGAATGCCAATAGTCCTGCAGGCCATGTCACTGGCAATTCTGACGAGTCCTCTCCTGCCTGGGATTCCTCCGATGCATCCTTGCGTGTAACGCCTACTGCTGCTGGCGCTGCTGTTGTTGCCGCTGGGAGTCGATGGTCATCCCAGAGGGGAAGTCGTAAGCCCACTTGTACTACTTCCAGTAAGCAATTGACTGTTCAACAGTCCTTTGCGAGGAAGATGAAATATCACAGCAGTCATCCTACTGCAAAGCGGATAACTGAGGCCTTGACAACTATGTTGGTGTTAGACGTGCGTCCGGTATCCGCCGTTAGTTCACAGGGAACTAGACAATTTATTGAGGCAGTGTGCCCCCGTTACCAAATACCATCTAGGTTCCACTTCTCTAGGCAGGCGATACCGAGAATGTACACGGACGTCAGAAAAAGACTCACCAGTGTCCTAAAAAATGCAGTTGTACCCAATGTCCACTTAACCACGGACATGTGGACAAGTGGAGCAGGGCAGGGTCAGGACTATATGACTGTGACAGCCCACTGGGTAGATGTATGGACTCCCGCCGCAAGAACAGCAGCGGCGGCACCAGTAGCAGCATCTCGCAAACGCCAACTCTTTCCTAGGCAGGCTACGCTTTGTATCACCGCTTTCCAGAATACGCACACAGCTGAAAACCTCTTACGGCAACTGAGGAAGATCATCGCGGAATGGCTTACCCCAATTGGACTCTCCTGTGGATTTGTGGCATCGGACAACGCCAGCAATATTGTGTGTGCATTAAATATGGGCAAATTCCAGCACGTCCCATGTTTTGCACATACCTTGAATTTGGTGGTGCAGAATTTTTTAAAAAACGACAGGGGCGTGCAAGAGATGCTGTCGGTGGCCAGAAGAATTGCGGGACACTTTCGGCGTACAGGCACCACGTACAGAAGACTGGAGCACCACCAAAAACTACTGAACCTGCCCTGCCATCATCTGAAGCAAGAAGTGGTAACGAGGTGGAATTCAACCCTCTATATGCTTCAGAGGTTGGAGGAGCAGCAAAAGGCCATTCAAGCCTATACAATTGAGCACGATATAGGAGGTGGAATGCACCTGTCTCAAGTGCAGTGGAGAATGATTTCAACGTTGTGCAAGGTTCTGATGCCCTTTGAACTTGCCACACGTGAAGTCAGTTCAGACACTGCCAGCCTGAGTCAGGTCATTCCCCTCATCAGGCTTTTGCAGAAGAAGCTGGAGGCATTGAAGAAGGAGCTAAAAGGGAGCGATTCCGCTAGGCATGTGGGACTTGTGGATGCAGCCCTTAATTCGCTTAACAAGGATTCACGGGTGGTCAATCTGTTGAAATCAGAGCACTACATTTTGGCCACCGTGCTCGATCCTAGATTTAAAGCCTACCTTGGATCTCTCTTTCCGGCAGACACAAGTCTGCTGGGGTTGAAAGACCTGCTGGTGACAAAATTGTCAAGTCAAGCGGAACGCGACCTGTCAACATCTCCTCCTTCACATTCTCCAGCAACTGGGGGTGCGAGGAAAAGGCTCAGAATTCCGAGCCCACCCGCTGGCGGTGATGCAGGGCAGTCTGGAGCGACTGCTGATGCTGACATCTGGTCCGGACTGAAGGACCTGACAACGATTACGGACATGTCGTCTACTGTCACTGCATATGATTCTCTCAACATTGATAGAATGGTGGAGGATTATATGAGTGACCGCATCCAAGTAGGCACGTCACACAGTCCGTACTTATACTGGCAGGAAAAAGAGGCAATTTGGAGGCCCTTGCACAAACTGGCTTTATTCTACCTAAGTTGCCCTCCCACAAGTGTGTACTCCGAAAGAGTGTTTAGTGCCGCCGCTCACCTTGTCAGCAATCGGCGTACGAGGTTACATCCAGAAAATGTGGAGAAGATGATGTTCATTAAAATGAATTATAATCAATTCCTCCGCGGAGACATTGACCAGCAGCAATTGCCTCCACAAAGTACACAGGGAGCTGAGATGGTGGATTCCAGTGGGGACGAATTGATAATCTGTGAGGAGGGGGATGTACACGGTGATATATCGGAGGGTGAAGATGAGGTGGACATCTTGCCTCTGTAGAGCCAGTTTGTGCAAGGAGAGATTAATTGCTTCTTTTTTGGGGGGGGGTCCAAACCAACCCGTCATATCAGTCACAGTCGTGTGGCAGACCCTGTCACTGAAATGATGGGTTGGTTAAAGTGTGCATGTCCTGTTTTGTTTATACAACATAAGGGTGGGTGGGAGGGCCCAAGGACAATTCCATCTTGCACCTCTTTTTTCTTTTCTTTTTCTTTGCATCATGTGCTGATTGGGGAGGGTTTTTTGGAAGGGACATCCTGCGTGACACTGCAGTGCCACTCCTAGATGGGCCCGGTGTTTGTGTCGGCCACTAGGGTCGCTAATCTTACTCACACAGCTACCTCATTGCGCCTCTTTTTTTCTTTGCGTCATGTGCTGTTTGGGGAGGGTTTTTTGGAAGGGACATCCTGCGTGACACTGCAGTGCCACTCCTAGATGGGCCCGGTGTTTGTGTCGGCCACTAGGGTCGCTAATCTTACTCACACAGCTACCTCATTGCGCCTCTTTTTTTCTTTGCGTCATGTGCTGTTTGGGGAGGGTTTTTTGGAAGGGCCATCCTGCGTGACACTGCAGTGCCACTCCTAGATGGGCCCGGTGTTTGTGTCGGCCACTAGGGTCGCTAATCTTACTCACACAGCTACCTCATTGCGCCTCTTTTTTTCTTTGCGTCATGTGCTGTTTGGGGAGGGTTTTTTGGAAGGGACATCCTGCGTGACACTGCAGTGCCACTCCTAGATGGGCCCGGTGTTTGTGTCGGCCACTAGGGTCGCTTATCTTACTCACACAGCGACCTCGGTGCAAATTTTAGGACTAAAAATAATATTGTGAGGTGTGAGGTATTCAGAATAGACTGAAAATGAGTGGAAATTATGGTTTTTGAGGTTAATAATACTTTGGGATCAAAATGACCCCCAAATTCTATGATTTAAGCTGTTTTTTAGTGTTTTTTGAAAAAAACACCCGAATCCAAAACACACCCGAATCCGACAAAAAAAATTCGGTGAGGTTTTGCCAAAACGCGTTTGAACCCAAAACACGGCCGTGGAACCGAACCCAAAACCAAAACACAAAACCCGAAAAATTTCAGGCGCTCATCTCTAGATACAATAACAGCTAAATAAAACTAAAATTAAAACACTTAAAAAAATCTAAAGGGTTTACATCACCATATGTGATGTTGTATTATTACAATTTCTTAAGTGTATCATTTTTGCTCAGTACAAGTACAAATCTTGCCATTTGCGGAGATGAATGCTCCTCAGCCAAACAGGTGTACCCCTTTGGGGGTGGCTGGTGTTGTGTGTCTCAGAGAGGCTGGTGGTGAAAGTCAATCTGTGAAGAGGTGTGATCACTGAAGCAGTCCATAGAAAGAACTAGATGCCTGCAAATCACTAGCAAGTTGCTTGCAGCTTAGCAACGTCACATGATGGGGTAAATTTACTAAGGTGGAAGTTTTTTTAGAACTGGTGATGTTGCCTAGAGCAACTAATCAGATTCTATCTATTATCTTCTAGAAGCAGCGTGATAAATGTTAAGTAGAATCTGATTGGTTGCTATGGACAACATCACTAGTTCTAAAAAAAACTCCCACCTTAGTAAATTTACCCCGATGTCTGCATAGTTGCACCAGAGACCTCATGTGAAGTCTTTAAACATTCTCTACTGCACTTCTGCTTTCTCTTGGGAAGCCAGAAGTAGCTAATTTACAGAGGCCCAGATTTATCAAGCCTTGGAGAGTAATAAATAGCACAGAGATAAAGAAACAGCCAACCAGCTCCTAACTGTCATTTTTCAAACACAGCCGGTGACACAAAGTTAGGAACTGATTGGTTGGTACTTCATCACCATGTTATTTATCACTCTCCAAGGCTTGATAAATGAGTGCTTGAGTCTGAGTGAAGTTATAATCTGCTAGCGTCTACAGTCCTGCGATCACTTTGCTGTGACTCAGGAGGAGCTAGCCCTGCATCTCTATAGATTATGATCCGGACCAGCCTCAAAAATAATAGAAATAAGTACTGTACTGTACTGTACAAGTACTGTAGGTTATTGGCAGTTCAATGAATAATAGTGGCATTGGCCAGGATCCCCAATACCTACTGGGACCTAGGCGCGTGCCTACTTTGTCTGGCAGGTGAACCAGCCCTGGGCTCAACCAATATGCGTAGCCAACAGGTAACCATAAACATTAGACTTTCTCATATCATTTTAGCTCTAGATATTATTGCATTATTTATTATGTTATTATAATATAAAATAAATATTTTGTTTCAATTATTGCTAAGCAAAAAACATCTATAATATTAAATGTTTATCGCTCACATTT
Organism: Pseudophryne corroboree; assembly: GCF_028390025.1. Classification (NCBI taxonomy): domain Eukaryota; kingdom Metazoa; phylum Chordata; class Amphibia; order Anura; family Myobatrachidae; genus Pseudophryne; species Pseudophryne corroboree. The sequence goes on from NC_086447.1 coordinate 213,473,646, forward strand.
CTTAATCCTGCCCTGGGCAAGCATTCAATCACCATACAAATAGGTCTGCTGTCCCCATACATAGATGTGTATAGAGTATATCAACTAGGGGACTGAGGTTCTCATGGCAGATTCCAATAATATAGAATTACTGATGGACGCCTTCACAGTTCACCTCGTATCTCAACATAAGTTTTGTTTATTCTTTCTTTCACTTCTTCTGGTGGTCAGTGAGTAGCTAGACAAATGGTGGTCACACTTCCAGATAAGACGCCACCAGTGCCCTACATGACAACTAGAGACAAAACAGACATCAGCCCTATGGCATCCATAAAACAATGTGGAGATGTTAAATTCAAGAATAATTCAATGGATTAATTTATAATTTCTTGCACATGATGGATGTGGCAAAGGTTAGATAAGAGTCTCATGTATAGAAAAACTCTGGGACTCATGCAATGTGTTTCATGAATGACTCATGACTCCTATTAACTGGAATGTACCATAACCAGCTGCTCACTCATATTATTGGGTTGGGGATGGAATTCCCAGAGGTCAGTACACTGACACCTGGCCATCAGAATGCCAGCAGCGGGGCGAGCCCTGGAAAGCCCCTTTGCGGGCTTGCTGCGTTTGCCACGTTGTGGGCTCGGTGGATCTATTCCCACTCTATGGGTGTCGTGGACACCCACAAGTGGGAATAGCCTGTTGCAGCTGTCGGCATTCTCGACGGTCGGGATCCTGGCTTCGGTATTTTGACCGCCGGGATATTAACTACATCTTATATTATTATGTAGGTTGAGCACATTTAGGGATCAATCCAATTAGGTGCGAGTTTGCAAAAGCCAGTTTGTTTCCTAAAGCTTGCATACATTGCACAAATGTGCGCATCTGAGAAATGCAAGATCCAATTAGAAATGTCAACTTGCAGTAGTTGCTGCAAGGTTGTATGACTGTTCTATATAATATGACCTGGGAGAAGTGCAGTGCCGTTTCTAGCGGCGGGCGAGCCGTGCAACCGCACGGGGCGCCCACCGCTGCACTTTGTGCAGGTCCTTTTCCCCCTTCTCCCCCTTTCCGAGCAGGGCCGTCTTTTCGTATGGGCTCAATGGGCTCTTGCCCAAGGGCCCCATGAGTATAAGGGCCCTAGGTTGAATTTACGGCTCCCTCTCCTCTGCGGCATTCGCATCAGTGGGCATTGCAGGACACACAGCCGAGGACGCTCGGCTCTGGACCAGCCTACATAAGGAGAGGTATTAACTCATTTTCATCACCCCACGTTGTGCTCACAATCAGGACTGCCCGTTTTGGATGCTTATGGGATATACATTCAGCTGACCTTTCACTGTATTTCCAGCATTCAGCTTTGTGTCCATAATCTCGGGACTGTCTGTCATTTATTGCTCCATATATCAGCTGAGCTTCATACTACGTGTGGACTTTCACTCAGAGGATTAAAACAGCTGTTATTCCATTGAATGGGATATACTGATTCGAGGTGTGCTTTTTTATTTTATTTTATGCATTTTTAATGTCTTATGTTTTGTTACAATTTGATTATTAATTAATTGTTCTATTACATTTATGGTTAATAAATCCATCTTATACATATCGGCTCTCATATCCCTTTATTGTTTTTCTCCCTGGTACAGTATATAGCGCAGCTGATTCTTTTGTTTTAATTTGTTCTTTACAAACACCCACTTAGTGTTTTTCAGCTGCGCATCTATCAGGGAAATTTGTTGTTTATCTATTAGTTATCTATTCCTGAGGCGCTGTGAAAGCAGTCTATTGTTCTTCTTCCCCTAGGTTGATAGCTGAGGGTTCCCTTCTTTCCTGGGGTACCAGATTTTTTAAAATCGGCCCTGGGGAACCGGAGATATCTGACTTGAAAGCAGTAGTCCCCATCCAAGCTTGTTAATTGATCTTCCCAGCCAGATATCTCAGGTTCTGTCTGACATAGAGTTTTTCTGCAGGTATAATCCTAAAGCTGGGACTCTCCCATTTCAGTGGACACTGGCAGCTTGTCTCTACTATGCTCAGAATCACAGATACCCAAATCCCCAACACCTCCTGCAAGGTGGGACTCTCTAGTTTTTTTTTATCCCATTCAAAGCTAAGAAATATATTTTCAGGAACTTGAGATATCTGCAGTGAAGCTAACTGCCCTCCCACTGGAAAATGATAAATATTAAGCCTACTCCACTATACACCCCTCCTTAACGTATTAAACAACCCCTACCACCCTGGACGTCATGTACCAGGACTTCTTCATTCAGCCTAATGCCCCCTCCACAGTTTAGCCCCATCTGTGCAGTGAAGTAGTAATTGGCAGAAATTACTGCTCCAGGTCCTACATGCTGAGCGGAAGATAAAACACCCTCTACCATCCGCAGGACATCAAAGCTGCCACTGAGAGCACCACCCACCCCTACCGCTGGAGGATGGGAACGGGGCCCAGTGCATTGCTGTGCCCAGGGGCCTACACTGCTGTTAAGACGGCCCTGTTCCCGAGTACTTCTGTTCGGGGGCAGAGTTTCGTGGAATGACGCAGTTGCGTCGTGACGTCACGACGCTATCGTGTCATTCTGCGAAACTCTGCCCCCCGAACAGGAGTAGCGATGACAAGAGGAGGGGGAGCCAGCTGGAAGGAGGAGGCAGCCAGCGCGGGCCGAAGAGTGGGAAGAGCCTCTTCATACTGTATGTAAGTATTCTCTCTCTCTCTCTCCCTCTCCCTTCCTCTCCCCCCACTTGACACTTGCCTGCCATACTGTGTAAAATGGGGACACTTGCCTGCCATACTGTGTAAAATGGGGACACTTGCCTGCAATACTGTGTAAAATGGGGACACGTGCCTGCCATACTGTGTAAAATGGGGACACGTGCCTGCCATACTGTGTAAAATGGGGACACTTGCCTGCAATACTGTGTAAAAGGGGGACACTTGCCTGCAATACTGTGTAAAATGGGGACACGTGCCTGCCGTACTGTGTAAAATGGATACACGTGCCTGCCGCAATGTGTAAAATGGGGACACGTGCCTGCGTACTGTGTAAAATGGGGACTCGTGCCTGCGTACTGTGTAAAATGGGGACTCTTGCCTGCCGTACTGTGTAAAATGGGGACTCTTGCCTGCCGTACTGTGTAAAATGGGGACTCTTGCCTGCCGTACTGTGTAAAATGGGGACACTTGCCTGCCGTACTGTGTAAAATGGGGACACGTGCCTGCTGTACTGTGTAAAATGGGAACACGTGCCTGCCGTACTGTGTAAAATGGGGACTCTTGCCTGCCATACTGTGTAAAATGGGGACACTTGCCTGCAATACTGTGTAAAATGGGGACACGTGCCTGCCGCAATGTGTAAAATGGGGACACCTGCCTGCCGTAATGTGTAAAATGGGGACACGTGCCTGGCGCAATGTGTAAAATGGGGACACGTGCCTGCCGTACTGTGTAAAACTGAGACTTTTTTTTTTCCTGTGGTGGCCGTGATGATGAGATCAGATGAGGCCACACCCATTTTAATGAGGCCACACACCCTTGCCGGGAGCGCTTGCTTGCTTTTTTTTTTTCTATCTATGGGGGAGGGGGGGGCGCATATATATTTTTTTCTAATGTCAATGGGTGGTGGTGGGGGGTGGGGGGGCGCATTTTGAAATCTTGCACTGGGAGCCAAATTGGAAAATCAGCCCTGTAGAAGTGCATGAAAAAGTGTGCAAGCCATCCTGGACCACAAAAAAGTGACAACTGAGATAGCAAGGCCATATAGAAGGCTGTTAGTGGACACAGGGAAAGTAGTGGAGGTTTTAAAAAGGTGCCAAAGGGTTAGTTCTATTAATGGTGGAAAAATGATAGCAAATGTTTAACATCAAATTCACGTCTTTACTGCATTTTGGGACATAGAAAAATGTCTGTATAGTAATTTGTAAGTGTTTTTATTAGAGATGAGTGTTTCGGATTTTAGGAAATTCGATGGTACCTGAACTTCCAGTATCCAAGTAAATCCGAGCCCTGGTTCAGGTTTTCCCACCAGGCTCAGATTCCAAATCAAGGCAAATTGTCATCCTCCCAGCATCTGATTCTCATGGGTTTTAGATTCTACACAATATGAAGACCCAGTGACTCTGCTGTGTCAATCTAAGTGGCTCTGTTGTATCCATCTACAAGCGGCTGTGCTGTGACCAGACCCCTTAGTTTAATTCCATCACACAGTGGTGCTGCACTGACTCTGGTGGCCCCACCAACTGAGTTCACATAAGCAGTGGGACTCCGTATTATTTGTCAGTTGCAAAAAAAGTAAAAATAAATGAAAACGTTAAAAAAGTTTTTAAAAATTGTATATTTTGTTTGTACTGTTCTGTACACTGCACCCCAGTTCACTGTACCCCAGTATGCTTTGTTCAATTCACAATAGCTCTGTGACTTCATGCAGTATGAGCCGAGTTGCCGGTAAAAAAATATATTGTATAATTTCTGTTCTGTGCACTCTACCTACCCCAGTACACTCTGTACTCCAGTTCGCTTTGCACACTTCACGTAAGCCCTGTGACTCCACACAGTGTAAGCTGAGCTGCTGGTTACAAAAAGAAAAAAATATTTTGTATAATTTGTTTGTACTGTTCTGGCTCACTGTACTCAATCTAATACGGTCACCATCCAAAGAATGTTGGAGGGTTATTTTATTGACAGCAGACAAAAGGCATATCACAGAGTCCCTTTGACTACTGGAAGGAAAAAAGGCAATTTGGAGGCCCTTGTACAAACTGGCTTTGCAGTACTTAAGCTGTCCACCCTCCAGTGTGTACTCAGAAAGAGTTTTCAGCACAGCCGGGAACCTTGTCAGCAATCGGCATCGGAGGCTACTTCCTCAAAATGTGGAAAAGATGATGATTATCAAAATGAACTACAATTTCCACAAGGAAGACGTTACCGCCAATTACATTAAAGTACAGAGGATTTTGTACTGGTAGATTCCAGCAGGGATGAATTGTTATTGCGTGAGGATGATGCACACACTGAGAAGGGTAATGATGAGGATGGTAGTCGATGACATCTTGCCACTGCAGAACTGTTAGCTTAGTTGCCTTAAGCCCATTGGTAGCTTGTTTTGTGGGGGCTCAAACAAACCAAGCACTTCAGCATAAAAGTGGCAGTCCCTGACGCTAAGGTGCTTCTTTTGTAAAACTGTGTATGTCCTTTTTAATATCCAACATAAGGGTGAGTGGAAGTGCCCAAGAACAATTCCATCTTGTACCACTTTTCATTTTTACCACTACTGTGAGGCAATGTTTCATAGATATGCTATAAATTGTGTGTGTGTTTGTGCTGCTGCTTTTTCGCTTAGTGACTAGCCAGCTTGCTGCATTCTTTGGCCTAAACTGGATGAAAACAATATTGTGAGCTGTGAGGTGGTCAAAATTGACTCGAAATGAATGTTATTGAGGTTAATAATACTACAGGAACAAAAAAAGGCACAAACGATGTGAGTTTAGCTTTTTTGCATATTTATGCAAAACCAAAACCAAACCCAAAACCAGATGACGAATTAGAATGAAAACCATAAAAAATGGTCCGGAGCACATCTCTAGTTTTTATACCAGTTTGTAAAAATTTGGAATAAACCCTTTTACTTCTCATCTGCACGTTCAAAAACGCCTCTCCCATCAATACAACTTCATGTACATGTCCCATATCATTCAACCCATTATTGAGCAACAGTATTAGATAAATTTGCCTGAAAAGTGACATGTCTTTATTGGCCAAATTATGCTGTTTCAACCCCCCCTTCCCTCCCGCCAGGGGGCATTTGTAACAGCGTCCGAGTTTGCCGGAGGTGTGGGATGCTGGATGATCTTGGACATTTTTTTAAAGGGGCAATCATTGACAAGGCAAAACCATGTCTTGTAAATGATTGCTGCATTAAAAAAAACATCCGAAATCAACCGGCATCCCGCACCTCCGGCAGACTCAGATCCTATTACATATGTCCCCAAGAGCATGATTATTCCTTGGGAGTGTCAGAATTTCTCTGACACATTCTCGCCTTGGCACCAGTATCGTCTTTTATCAGGTCCTCTTCCCCTGACAGACTGCCCTGATAAGTCTTTCCCCCTATTTCATTCTCCAGCCCATTGGGTACCTGGTACGAGACCTGGCTTCCCATTGGTCGATGGCGGACATCTATTTGTAGTCTACTATAAGGCAGCCATTTTCTGTTAGTCCCTGCTGCTCACCTAGATCTCTCCTGGCTGGCAGTCGGGGGACGGTGGTGAATCCAAGTTTGTAGACATAACATGTATTCACTAATGAAACACAATTGTGTGCCTATGGAAGTTGGACTAACTGCAAAAAGTGCGGAGTTGTGCACCAATAACATATGCACCAGTTTAATGTAAGACATACAAATATACTTATACCTAAGTTGTAAACACTTACTTTGATAAATACACATTTACATATTTCAATGACATAAAATAAACTTCTCTAATACCACAGGTATAACTAATTGCTAAAATAGGCTCACAAAATCTGTCACTATACCAATCAGAAGGCACAGTAATGTTGGGAGGGCCGCTGACTCACCGAGAATTTGGATTGCCCAGGTTCTGGGAGTGTGACTGCTGGAAGGGGTGTGGCTGTGACCCTCTCTAGAACCTCCCCATATATTTGGGAGATGCTTGTTGTTTGCGGGAAATGTTCGAAAATCTTTCACTCAAAATACTGGTAATAGTTAGGCCCCTGAAAATCCCTTAGTGGGAATAATAAGACTTTACACTCTCCTGCAATGTGGGGACCATCCCTGGAAAGGGATGTAGTTATGAGACCGGCTGTCGGGATCCAAGCGGTCAGCATACTGATGTTGGGATCCCGACCGCCAGAATGCAGACAGGGGGCCGAGGGCTATTCCCACTAGTGGGTGTCCATGACACCCATGGAGCGGGAATAGAGCCACAGAGCCCGCAGCGCGGCAAACACAGTGAGCCCACAAGGGGCTCTGTTGCGCTCTCCTCCCTGTCGGCATTCTGTGAGCCCACAGCGCGGCGAGCACAGTGAGCCCGCAAGGGGCTCTGTTGCGATCGCCCCCCCTGTTGGCATTCTGGTGGTCGGGATCCCGACCGCTGGTCTTGCATACCCAACACCCTGGAAATGCTCATTACATTGCATTATCTCATTTAAATAACTCCATGTGAAATATGCCACTATAGTGTAAAATTAAGCATTTCCACCTCACAAGAAACACTTTTGTCCCATCAATCTCCTCTCAGTAGTTGGTGCAAACTTCTGCATCCCTGCCGACATTTCCATCTTGGACCACACATACCCATGTGTTTCCCTGTAATTCCCAGTGCACATAGGTGTTTCTATCATGGGTGCAATGTGTGCACCCATTATTGTTTTAATAGTCACCATTCCAGAATCCTTTGATGGGCGCTGCAGCCGCGGCATAAAATCACTCCCAAAATGGCCACCGTGCATGCACAGTAGATAATTTGTCTCCGGACCATGGCGGGCATTTTGTTTCGGAAGACCTGCGCATGCGCAGAAGACTTCGGCACAGTTCTGGAGCCTACAGCGCCATATAGAGGAAGGAGCCCACCAGGAGTCAGCACACGGGCCCCCTCCTCTATTAAACTGCCCCTGCCAGTGCAATGAAATAAAAGTAACATGTGACATCACAAAAAAGACTTTTGAATTCAGGATTTTTTACTGTGTTGTTTTGCTAATGTAGCATCATTTAACGCTTTATTCGCTATAATTAATAGATTGCAAATGAGTAATTCTTCAGCCATAAAATAACAGGAGATGTCATATAAAATGTATCACAGCCTGTTACTAAAAGAGACTTTACTGTTCATCACATAAATCTAAAACTTAACAATTAGTAGCTAGCAGGGAAGGGGAAGGAATAACTGCTTGCTATCTGAAAAATGTGTACTGTTTGAAGTATACCTCAATACCTATGTACTGTATATCTAAATTACCCTTGTATATTTCTGTTATTATATATGTAAATCCATAGAAGCACAAAATAAATTAAATCAGTAAAAATATCACAGGGTGTCAAGTTATAGTATCATCATGGTTGCTGGCACTAGCGAACCAGATGTTTACAAATGGTCCCTGGTTGTTGCTTTCTCTCTCTAGGGCACAGATTAAGGGTCTAATTTAGGGGGTCATTCCGACCTGATCGCACATAGTTTTTTTTAGCTGCGCTGCAATCAGGTCAGAACTGCGCAAGCACCGCAATGCGCAGGCGCGTCGCATGGGTACAAAGCGGATCGTTGCTGTACGATGGGTTTTACGAAGAATCCATTCACATGGGCGATCGCAAAGAGATTGACAGGAAGAAGGCGTCTATGGGTGTCAACTGACCATTTTCTGGGAGTGTTTGGAAAAACGCAGGCATGTCCAAGCGTTTGCAGGGCGGGTGTCTGACGTCAATTCCGGGACCGGACAGGCTGAAGTGATTGCAAAGGCTGAGTAAGTTCAGAGCTACTCAGGAACTGCAAATAATGTTTTTGCACAGCTCGGATCCACATGTGATCGCACACTTGCAAGGCTAAAATACACTCCCCCGTGGGGGCAGCGACTATGCATTCGCACGGCTGCTAAAAACAGCTATTGAGCGATCAACTCGGAATGACCCCCTCAGACATGCTCGTAGCAGCAAATTTGTTAGTAGATGGGCAAAACCAAGGCCTCATTCCGAGTTGTTCGCTCGCTAGCCGCTTTTTGCAGCAGTGCACACGCTAAGCCGCCGCCCTCTGGGAGTGTATCTTAGCTTAGCAGAATTGCGAATGAAAGATTAGTAAAATTGCGAATAGACATTTCTTAGCAGTTTCTGAGTAGCTCGAGACTTACTCTGCCACTGCGATCAGTGCAGTCAGTTTCGTTCCTGGTTTGACGTCACAAACACACCCAGCGTTCGCCCAGACACTCCCCCGTTTCTCCAGCTACTCCCGCGTTTTTCCCAGAAACGGCAGCGTTTTTTCACACACACCCATAAAACGGCCAGTTTCCGCCCAGAAACACCCACTTCCTGTCAATCACACTCCGATCACCAGAACGAAGAAAAACCTCGTAATGCCGTGAGTAAAATACCAAACTTCTTAGCAAATTTACTTGACGCAGCCGCAGTGCGAACATTGCGCATGCGCAGTTAGCGGAAAATCGCACCGATGCGAAGGAAAATAATGAGCGAACAACTCGGAATGAGGGCCCAAGTGCAGAGCAGGGGGAGGGGGGGGGGGGGGGGGGGGCGGCGGCAGATGTAACATGTGCAGAGAGAGTTAGATTTGGGTGGGATGTGTTAAAACCAAAATCTAAATTGTAGTGAAAAGCAAACCAGACAGTATTTACCCTGCACAGAAACAATATAACCCACCCAAATCTAACTCTCTCAGCACATGTTACATTTGCCCCCCCCCTTCCCCCGCAGTGCACATGGGTGGTCATTCCAAGTTGTTCGCTCACTGCCGATTTTTGCAGTGCAGCGATCAAGTGAAAAAATGACAAAAATGCGCATGCGCATGGTACGCAGCGCGTATGCGCTAAGTACTTTCACACAAAACTTCGTAGATTTACACAAGCTCGAGCGAGGTTTTTTCCTCGCTCGAGTGATCGTAGTGTGATTGACAGGAAGTGGGTGTTTCTGGGCGGAAACCGTCCGTTTTCAGGGAGTGTGCTAAAAAACGCAGGCGTGCCAGGAAAAAACGCAGGAGTGGCTGGAGAAACGGGGGAGTGGCTGGCCGAACGCAGGGCGTGTTTATGACGTCAAACCAGGAACTAAACGGACTGAGGTGATCACAGTCTAGTAGTAGGTCTGGAGCTACTCAGAAACTGCAGGGAATTATTTAGTAGCAGTTCTGCTAATCTATCGTTCGCTATTCTGCTAAACTAACAGACACTCCCAGAGGGCGGCGGCCTAGCGTTTGCAATGCTGTTAAAAGCAGCTAGCAAGCGAACAACTCGGAATGAGGGCCATGGTTTTGCCCATCTGCTGACAAATTTGCTGCTACGATCAGGTCTGAAATAGGCCCTATGCTTTGATGAGTATGTTTAAGCTTTATTTTTATTTTTAAGCTAATTTGAGAGATGTGTTGATTCTGCTGTAGTATAGATGTTTTTGTTGTTTAATCGATACCTATAAAATAAATCATGTACAACACAGGCACAAGTGTGATGTGTGGTGGGCGTAAATCTGACCTATATAAGGCGCCCATAACTTTATTGTGATTACATAAACCTTTTCTTAAGCTAGCTTATCACTAAAATAACACGACACAACACACTGAAATAAAGACACGGACACGGTAGCTGGAGTTAAAGGTCAGACGATGTTTATTGATCGCTGACCAACTCTTTAAACTATAATTGTGATCGAATTAGAATTAATTTAGATTATAGATTTCAATTTAGCTTGGAGGATGGCAAACAGAAAGTCGCTACCAGACACCAGCACCAGTCACCTAGATGAAAAACCACCAAACCAAGGAGGGGAGTACCCAGATCCCGCCTCCTTCCTGCATAACCCGCATTGTGCTGGCCTCACCCCTCTTTTCTCTGGCAAACGTTCGGTTCCCGCAGGGGAACGTCTAAATGTCCAACCGCAAGAGAAGGACACACCTGCCGTCCTTCTAAAGAGGGAGCCCCACAATGACCACTTATGCCTGTGTGACAGCTGGTTGGTAGCGACTTCCCGCCAATCTGGCTTTCAATAGCCAACTGAAGGAAACAAAAAATTGTTGCAATCCGGGAGGGCGGGCGGGCATACCATGAATGGCAAGAGGAAGTCTGAGGCAAATGCTCTGCCCTATATACTATCCTAAGACCAACCTATTAAGCTTGATGGACAACCTTCTAATCCAATAGGCAAAACCACAGGAAAAAACTGATCTGCCTAGCAACTGCTTAGTCATTAAACAACCAATCACAAAAAGTTGAGCTCTTATATTGCCTCAGGCTTATGCAGCCTTCAGCTTATTTAAGGCACCCATAACTTTATTGTGATTACATAAACCCTTTCTTAAGCTAGCTTATCACTAAAATAACACGACACAACACACTGAAATAAAGACACGGACACGGTAGCTGGAGTTAAAGGTCAGACGATGTTTATTGATCGCTGACCAACTCTTTAAACTATAATTGTGATCGAATTAGAATTAATTTAGATTATAGATTTCAATTTAGCTTGAAGGATGGCAAACAGAAAGTCGCTACCAGACACCAGCAACAGTCACCTAGATGAAAAACCACCAAACCAAGGAGGGGAGTACCCAGACCCCGCCTCCTTCCTGCATAACCCGCATTGTGCTGGCCTCACCCCTCTTTTCTCTGGCAAACGTTCGGTTCCCGCAGGGGAACGTCTAAATGTCCAACCGCAAGAGAAGGACACACCTGCCGTCCTTCTAAAGAGGGAGCCCCACAATGACCACTTATGCCTGTGTGACAGCTGGTTGGTAGCGACTTCCCGCCAATCTGGCTTTCAATAGCCAACTGAAGGAAACAAAAAATTGTTGCAATCCGGGAGGGCGGGCGGGCATACCATGAATGGCAAGAGGAAGTCTGAGGCAAATGCTCTGCCCTATAAACTATCCTAAGACCAACCTATTAAGCTTGATGGACAACCTTCTAATCCAATAGGGAAAACCACAGGAAAAAACTGATCTGCCTAGCAACTGCTTAGTCATTAAACAACCAATCACAAAAAGTTGAGCTCTTATATTGCCTCAGGCTTATGCAGCCTTCAGCTTATTTAAGGCACCCATAACTTTATTGTGATTACATAAACCCTTTCTTAAGCTAGCTTATCACTAAAATAACACGACACAACACACTGAAATAAAGACACGGACACGGTAGCTGGAGTTAAAGGTCAGACGATGTTTATTGATCGCTGACCAACTCTTTAAACTATAATTGTGATCGAATTAGAATTAATTTAGATTATAGATTTCAATTTAGCTTGAAGGATGGCAAACAGAAAGTCGCTACCAGACACCAGCAACAGTCACCTAGATGAAAAACCACCAAACCAAGGAGGGGAGTACCCAGACCCCGCCTCCTTCCTGCATAACCCGCATTGTGCTGGCCTCACCCCTCTTTTCTCTGGCAAACGTTCGGTTCCCGCAGGGGAACGTCTAAATGTCCAACCGCAAGAGAAGGACACACCTGCCGTCCTTCTAAAGAGGGAGCCCCACAATGACCACTTATGCCTGTGTGACAGCTGGTTGGTAGCGACTTCCCGCCAATCTGGCTTTCAATAGCCAACTGAAGGAAACAAAAAATTGTTGCAATCCGGGAGGGCGGGCGGGCATACCATGAATGGCAAGAGGAAGTCTGAGGCAAATGCTCTGCCCTATATACTATCCTAAGACCAACCTATTAAGCTTGATGGACAACCTTCTAATCCAATAGGGAAAACCACAGGAAAAAACTGATCTGCCTAGCAACTGCTTAGTCATTAAACAACCAATCACAAAAAGTTGAGCTCTTATATTGCCTCAGGCTTATGCAGCCTTCAGCTTATTTAAGGCACCCATAACTTTATTGTGATTACATAAACCCTTTCTTAAGCTAGCTTATCACTAAAATAACACGACACAACACACTGAAATAAAGACACGGACACGGTAGCTGGAGTTAAAGGTCAGACGATGTTTATTGATCGCTGACCAACTCTTTAAACTATAATTGTGATCGAATTAGAATTAATTTAGATTATAGATTTCAATTTAGCTTGAAGGATGGCAAACAGAAAGTCGCTACCAGACACCAGCAACAGTCACCTAGATGAAAAACCACCAAACCAAGGAGGGGAGTACCCAGACCCCGCCTCCTTCCTGCATAACCCGCATTGTGCTGGCCTCACCCCTCTTTTCTCTGGCAAACGTTCGGTTCCCGCAGGGGAACGTCTAAATGTCCAACCGCAAGAGAAGGACACACCTGCCGTCCTTCTAAAGAGGGAGCCCCACAATGACCACTTATGCCTGTGTGACAGCTGGTTGGTAGCGACTTCCCGCCAATCTGGCTTTCAATAGCCAACTGAAGGAAACAAAAAATTGTTGCAATCCGGGAGGGCGGGCGGGCATACCATGAATGGCAAGAGGAAGTCTGAGGCAAATGCTCTGCCCTATATACTATCCTAAGACCAACCTATTAAGCTTGATGGACAACCTTCTAATCCAATAGGGAAAACCACAGGAAAAAACTGATCTGCCTAGCAACTGCTTAGTCATTAAACAACCAATCACAAAAAGTTGAGCTCTTATATTGCCTCAGGCTTATGCAGCCTTCAGCTTATTTAAGGCACCCATAACTTTATTGTGATTACATAAACCCTTTCTTAAGCTAGCTTATCACTAAAATAACACGACACAACACACTGAAATAAAGACACGGACACGGTAGCTGGAGTTAAAGGTCAGACGATGTTTATTGATCGCTGACCAACTCTTTAAACTATAATTGTGATCGAATTAGAATTAATTTAGATTATAGATTTCAATTTAGCTTGAAGGATGGCAAACAGAAAGTCGCTACCAGACACCAGCAACAGTCACCTAGATGAAAAACCACCAAACCAAGGAGGGGAGTACCCAGACCCCGCCTCCTTCCTGCATAACCCGCATTGTGCTGGCCTCACCCCTCTTTTCTCTGGCAAACGTTCGGTTCCCGCAGGGGAATGTCTAAATGTCCAACCGCAAGAGAAGGACACACCTGCCGTCCTTCTAAAGAGGGAGCCCCACAATGACCACTTATGCCTGTGTGACAGCTGGTTGGTAGCGACTTCCCGCCAATCTGGCTTTCAATAGCCAACTGAAGGAAACAAAAAATTGTTGCAATCCGGGAGGGTGGGCGGGCATACCATGAATGGCAAGAGGAAGTCTGAGGCAAATGCTCTGCCCTATATACTATCCTAAGACCAACCTATTAAGCTTGATGGACAACCTTCTAATCCAATAGGGAAAACCACAGGAAAAAACTGATCTGCCTAGCAACTGCTTAGTCATTAAACAACCAATCACAAAAAGTTGAGCTCTTATATTGCCTCAGGCTTATGCAGCCTTCAGCTTATTTAAGGCACCCATAACTTTATTGTGATTACATAAACCCTTTCTTAAGCTAGCTTATCACTAAAATAACACGACACAACACACTGAAATAAAGACACGGACACGGTAGCTGGAGTTAAAGGTCAGACGATGTTTATTGATCGCTGACCAACTCTTTAAACTATAATTGTGATCGAATTAGAATTAATTTAGATTATAGATTTCAATTTAGCTTGAAGGATGGCAAACAGAAAGTCGCTACCAGACACCAGCAACAGTCACCTAGATGAAAAACCACCAAACCAAGGAGGGGAGTACCCAGACCCCGCCTCCTTCCTGCATAACCCGCATTGTGCTGGCCTCACCCCTCTTTTCTCTGGCAAACGTTCGGTTCCCGCAGGGGAACGTCTAAATGTCCAACCGCAAGAGAAGGACACACCTGCCGTCCTTCTAAAGAGGGAGCCCCACAATGACCACTTATGCCTGTGTGACAGCTGGTTGGTAGCGACTTCCCGCCAATCTGGCTTTCAATAGCCAACTGAAGGAAACAAAAAATTGTTGCAATCCGGGAGGGCGGGCGGGCATACCATGAATGGCAAGAGGAAGTCTGAGGCAAATGCTCTGCCCTATATACTATCCTAAGACCAACCTATTAAGCTTGATGGACAACCTTCTAATCCAATAGGGAAAACCACAGGAAAAAACTGATCTGCCTAGCAACTGCTTAGTCATTAAACAACCAATCACAAAAAGTTGAGCTCTTATATTGCCTCAGGCTTATGCAGCCTTCAGCTTATTTAAGGCACCCATAACTTTATTGTGATTACATAAACCCTTTCTTAAGCTAGCTTATCACTAAAATAACACGACACAACACACTGAAATAAAGACACGGACACGGTAGCTGGAGTTAAAGGTCAGACGATGTTTATTGATCGCTGACCAACTCTTTAAACTATAATTGTGATCGAATTAGAATTAATTTAGATTATAGATTTCAATTTAGCTTGGAGGATGGCAAACAGAAAGTCGCTACCAGACACCAGCAACAGTCACCTAGATGAAAAACCACCAAACCAAGGAGGGGAGTACCCAGACCCCGCCTCCTTCCTGCATAACCCGCATTGTGCTGGCCTCACCCCTCTTTTCTCTGGCAAACGTTCGGTTCCCGCAGGGGAACGTCTAAATGTCCAACCGCAAGAGAAGGACACACCTGCCGTCCTTCTAAAGAGGGAGCCCCACAATGACCACTTATGCCTGTGTGACAGCTGGTTGGTAGCGACTTCCCGCCACAAAGGTTTACAACCGCCATCCGCAACCAGCAACCAAAAACCAACTAAGAACAAACTAAATAGCCCTACCGAAAAGGACCAAAAATATCCTCCAGGAAAATCTGCACTCCTTCCGGAGAAAGATGAA
Organism: Pseudophryne corroboree; assembly: GCF_028390025.1. Taxonomy (NCBI): domain Eukaryota; kingdom Metazoa; phylum Chordata; class Amphibia; order Anura; family Myobatrachidae; genus Pseudophryne; species Pseudophryne corroboree. Next base: position 213,489,102 of record NC_086447.1, read on the forward strand.
CCCCATCCTCCTTGTAGAACTGCCTATTACGCAGCACAAGTAAAGGATGCCTGCTCGCTACTCCATCTATGGCCCTGACAAAGAGAGACACTGCCGAATTCACCTTCTTGCAGGCCTTCTCCGGCGCCGAGAAATGCACCGCACCACGCCAATGAAAACGCGGCACTATCTCCGACCAAACAATGTGCAATCCTGGCCAGTGACAACGAATTGCCACCAAATCCGCCTTAACGGACAAAATCAAATCTATGCCCTTAACTCGACCTAGATTATTACCACCTAAATGAAGGACAATACAACTAGGGCGACCCCAGCGGCGCTCACGGGAAAAAGGAGCCGCAACAAGTCACCCCACAACATACCTCTGACACCTAACCATCGAAATTCCCTAGACCCAAAAACATCAGCTGCCATAAGTGCCCTGGGATGCCTCGCCGCCCAAAAAATATAGGAATGGCCAACCAGCCATACATGCTCCCCAAAATTGACGATAGCTGAAAAAGAAAACATCCTAACATCAGAATTGTGAACATAATACATACAGAATGCATAACGTAACAAAAAACCCAAGTGAAGGAGAAAAATCAAAAAACCTCCCGTGGACCTTGATAGAACAGCCAATTGAAATTAGGCCCCCTCGGAGGAAAATTTTTAAAAATTCACTTCACACCCTCGATTCCTGAACGGTAAGCGTTCAAAAACCGACGAGTAAAACGTTTTTGGGTTAGCGCAACAGGCGCACCTACAACTTATCCAAACGGACATAAGACCTATAGGAGGCAGACTTCCAACGGCCCAGCTCCCGAATAGCCGCAGGGGATGAACCCGTAGCCGCTGCACGGGTAGCCGCCCCAGTCCGCAAGGAATGGGTACCGAAGACCGCCCCCCGCAAGCCCAATGCCGCCAAACATTTTTTTAAACACAGCAGCAAATTGAAACTTCGTCAGCGGGCCAACCTGCGCGTGTACCAGCAACTGGTCGCCCCCTGGAGGCCTCAACCGTATATACTCCTGCGTCAACCGCAGCGGGCAAACGCCCGTTTCCTCCTGGGCCTCCAAGGACACCCAGCGACCCCGACCTGTTTGATCTGTCTTGGACCGCACAATCCTACAGAGCAACAGGCCATCCTGCATGCGCACATTTTCGTAAAGCAGACCCGACTCCCGAGATGCCTTGCTGCATGCCACTAACTCGCTCACTCGGAAAGCCCCAAAAAAGGCCAGGGCATACGCACAACTAAACAAAGCCACCTCGAATTCCGAGGTCGCAATTCGAGGCAGCACACGCAGCAACTCTGTTAGAAGCTGCAACATCACGGGTCTACGGGTGTCCGCGGGCGCCGGACGCAACCTAGCCCAACCTTTCAGCGCTCTGGAAAGGACAAAAAGACCCAGTGGGGTCCGTCATCCCGTGGAGCCGCGAGTGAAAAGAAATGCCCGCAAGGGCAGATGCCATGGACGCTTTTGACCTACCGGTTTAGTAATGTTCCCAAACAAAGGCCATCAAAGCGTCAGCCGAGGACTCACCTGCTACCCTGTACCTACTTTGAAAGACCGACCAATCGCGCCAAGCCGCATCATACGCCCTGAGAGTGGAGGGAGCCAAAGCACCCCTTGCCAGAGCAGCTAACCTGATTCGACAATCTGCCAGACAGAAGGCGGGCACTGTAAACCCTCCGCCGCCGCTCCCGGAACCAACGCCCGGAACTTGTCAAATTGGAACCGAGACAATGCATCTGCAATTCCGTTGTCGATTCCGGGAACGTGACGGGCCCTGAAATTAATATTGCGCCGCAAGCAAACTAACACTAGATGCCGTAGCAGCCTCAGAGCCTGCGGAGAGGAGGAACGCTGATTATTAATCGCATGTACCACCCCAAAGTTGTCGCAACGAAACAAGATGTCCCTATTCGCGAACTGGCAGGCCCATAATTCAAGAGCCACTATGATCGGGAACAATTCCAGCAAAAGGAGGTTCTTGGTAAAATCCAGCATCACCCAAGAGGCTGGCCAAGCAGCAGCGCACCATGCCCCAGCAAAAAACGCCCCAAAACCTTGACTGCCCGAGGCATCCGTGAACAATTGGAGCCGTTTACTGGAACAACAAGGCGAAGGCCACAAAACCTCCTTGTTAAAGGACACCAGTAAAGAGACCCAAATCCGCAAATCATCCCTGATCTCGCGGGAAAGGTACACGGTGTGATGCTGCCGCACCGTCCCCACCGTGGCCCGCTCAAGTTTGCGACAGAAAATCTTCCCCATGGGGATAATCCGGCACGCAAAGTTGAAAGAACCCAGCAAAGACTGCACCTGCTTAAGCCGAACCCTGCATTTGCCTAAACAGTCAGTAATTAAACCCAAAAGCTTACGCACTTTATCCTCGGGTAGGCGACAGCAAACCCCCACCGTGTCTATTTCAATTCCTAAATAGCTAAGACAAGTGCAGGGGCCCTCACACTTGTCCGGCGCGACGGGCACCCCTAGACTTTCGAACAAGGATCTAGCCACCAACAGAATATCCCCACAGATCGAACTGCCCCCCGGACCCACAAAGAGATAGTCGTCCAGGTAGTGAGCCACCCCGCGTTGACCGGAGGCGGACTGGACGCACCAGTGCAAAAATGTGCTAAAACTCTCAAAGTAGGCACAGGAGACCGAACAACCCATGGGGAGACACCGATCCACGTAAAACTCGCCCCCTATTTTGAAACCCAGAAACCGCAGGGAATCCGGATGCAGTGGAAAAAGCCGGAAAGCCGACTCCACGTCCAATTTTGCCAACAAGCCCCCCGGACCACAATCCCGCACCAAGCGCAGAGCGTCATCAAAAGACTGATAACGTACCCTGCACATAGCCTGCGGAATAGCGTCGTTAACCGAAAAGCCCGGAGGGTGCGACAAGTGCTGTATCAGGCGGAACTTGCCCGTGGCCTTCTTGGGCACCACCCCAACTGGGGAAATGCACAAGGAGGGCAGCGGGGGAAAGGCGTGGGGCCCCGACATGCGCCCCAAGCCGATCTCCCCGTCCACCTTCCGCCTGACCTATTGCGGGAATTTGCGCGCCGATCTCAAATTCTGGCGCGCCACCACGTGCACCGAATCCGAAATGGGCAAACGAAAACCGTGCAGATAAAACCCCCCAAGAGGAATGACGCTGCCGACCTGTCGGGGTATAAGCTCAGCCAGCGCCGCAACTCTGGAACTCGAATTGGGGAAAAGGCCTTACTTGCCAATTCCCCCGGTCTCGGCAGGAGCGGAGGGCTTACCACTCGCCGCCGAGGTGCAATCTTTGGCCGGGTGACTGGCCCCGCACAACCTGCACGAGTGGCGAAAACGACAATTCACCCCCTTGACGCATTTTTCCTCGTTGTAGGCAAAACACTTCCCTTTCCCTATCAAGCGGGAACCCGGAGCCCCGGCTGCCCCGGGCTTCTTGACCGTGACGTCCGGGGCGGGCTTAACCTGCTGCGTGACCTCCAACTACACCTCGACATCCTTAAAACCCGCGGGCAGGGTGGGGTTGCCATCCTGATTGCGACGGAATTTCTCATCGTAATCCCGCCAAACGTAACCCTTGGATTTCAAGTACATGTCATGTACTAAAAACAAATATTTCACTAAATTGTGATACTCCGCGGGTCGCGATTCCGTGTAGCAAGCAGTAAAAACCCAAAACCCTCGCAACCACTGGCGAAAATTGCGGAAAGCATTTTCCCCAATGCCGCCCGGTTTCTTAGCTGCGTCGAAACCCTGCCGCATCTCATCCGTAAGGGTAAAGATGTCAACGTACTTCCCCTTCCGGATTTTTTCTCGCATTCGCTTACGAACCCCCCGCGTCACCGCCGTGTTGGCGCACTGCACCATCTCCGCATAACGGGGGGGTCAATGGGAACTGCCGACGCTGGCGCTGCCCTTTTCTGTGATTCCTTTGCCATGCGCCGCGCGATGAGTCTAGCTAATTTACGCGGGCGCCGCGGAGAGCCTGAAGAAACACTGCTAGATGATAAGGAAGAACTACTAGATGAACTGTGTAAAGGAAGGGCATGTTCACCAGTGTTAGAAGAACCCGGAACAGCGTCGTCCGTTGCACCCGACTCAGTTGGTGGCCGAACTTCCCCCGTTGCTGCCGCGGCCGCGGCCCTCTGCGACCTTCGTCCCCCACGCGACGTAGCCCCGGAACCGGCCAGCACCTGTGAGGGAGAAACAGAAGGGACAACAGGCGCGGGGGAAACCAGCGCATCAATGGTAATGGGGTGAGCATGCAGGGGAGGAGGCCAAGCCCAGTCGCCCCGCGGCGGAGGGCCGGCGGGGAGCGGCGGGGGAGGACCCCCAACTGAGGGGTACCCGACGGCATGGGGGAAGGCAGCCCCGACCCCCGCAGCGCCCCCCATGGAGTAAGCAGGCCGCCAAGAAGGATGCGGCATGTAACCGCCCGCCCCTGAAAATCCGGACAAAACCGGGGGAACTGTGGAGGGGCAGGAAGGGGCGGCAAAATTTGCGCCAATTGATTCGCTCCAGCTAGGGGCGGCCCGTGATGCGAGCCCGAAAAGGCAGGGAGGGGAACCGTAACCCGGGGGCCGCCGACCGACCATGTGGGCCGGACGCCGGCGCCCGAGCCGTCAAAGTAAGGGTAAAATTGTGGTGTGGACGCCACCGTTAGGCCCATGGAGGGGGCTCCGGTAGCTGCAGGGAACGCCGGCGCAATAGGCCAAGGAAGGCCACCGGGGAAAAACTGGTCCCCAGCGAAACCTTGAGGCGCGTCCATCGAGTGGGCAGGGCCGGGTAGGTGGTAAGCCACCGCGATGGATGACTGAGTCACCACCAACTGCAGCGCCCCCGGCGGGCCGGGAGGAGGCGCCTGGAGCCCGACGCCCGGGGACGATGACACGGGCAGCCGCGCAACGGGCGACCGGGGGCCCAGCCAAAAGGCCCCCGATGCGGGACTCCCATCCGGGAACCCCAGCCATGCAACCGCAGGAGGGGCGGGTGCTGTGGCAGCACCAGCCACGCCCTCCACTCCTGAAACACCCGGTACCGCCCCCGGCACCCCATTCCCTATTCCGTAATTGGGTACTACAGGCCCCTCCGCAGACAGGGGTACCTGTACCCCACAAACCGTTCTGGGGACAGAGGGTACCTCACCCTGCTGCCCCAGACTCATATTCCCCACTGTTGGCCCAGCCCCCCCTCGCCCTCCGCAGCCCCGCCGCGGCCGCCCGGCACCACGTGGGCGCCCGAGCCGCCGCTCAGAGCCGCTGTCGGGGAAGGCGGAGGAGACCCGGCGCTGCCCAGCGCGCCGGGGCGAAGGAGCTGTAGATGCAGCTGCAGCAGCCGGGGAAGCCGGTGACCACGGCCCGGCCGAGCCGCGCGCCCCGGCGACACGTGCAGAGCGGCCGCTGGCCGCCTGCCTCGCGCTGACAGGGTAGCGGGTAGTCGTGGCCCGACCCTGCCGCGTGCCAGCCGCCGCCGATGGAGTCTCCTAGGGGCCGCACTGCGGGAACGGGAGCGGGGGGTGCCCACGGCCTCCACAAGGCGGGTGGGGGGAGCGGAGCAGCGCGGGCGCGGCATACCAGGGGGGAAAGGGGGAACCAATAAATACAATATAATAAAATGTCACAGGAAGAATCACTGAAAAAGAAAAGGGGGGAAGGGGGGGGAGGGGTGCAGAACATAACAGCTAATATACAAAGGAAAAACAGCAATGAAATTACAGTGCCAATGTACTTAACCTTCCTGGGCCATACAATGAATGGCAAGAGGAAGTCTGAGGCAAATGCTCTGCCCTATATACTATCCTAAGACCAACCTATTAAGCTTGATGGACAACCTTCTAATCCAATAGGGAAAACCACAGGAAAAAACTGATCTGCCTAGCAACTGCTTAGTCATTAAACAACCAATCACAAAAAGTTGAGCTCTTATATTGCCTCAGGCTTATGCAGCCTTCAGCTTATTTAATGCTATTGCTATCCAGAATGCATCTTGAGGTCTGCATATGAGCATAAATGGAAATACACAATTTCTGTGTGCTCGTTTTAAGAGTAATTCACATACATTTTGCATCAGCAAAAGCAAAGCATAATCTATGCGGCTGTGCCCGAGTGATGAAGAAAGCGCCAACCAGTATCAGGGACCATTTGTAAACACCTGGTTCACTAGTGCCAGCACCCATAATAATCAGCATTAGCAACTATTTGCAGCACCTACCCCTGGCCACCCGCAAACACTGCCTTACTGTGCTTGACCTACATTACATCTTCCCACTAATCCAGGTGCAGGCAGGTACGGTTAGTGTAGAATTACAAATATCTGCAATAGCGCATAGTGAATTCACACAACATATTATACGCCAACTGGCATAGTATTCACTCAACATGTGGTCCAACGTGTATTGTCAGTAATGTATTTTACTTTTAACATTTTTGAGCTGACAGAGGTAGAAGTTTTTTTTTTCATTTGGTTAATAATTGTCAGCAAAGTATGCATGCAATTTAAAATTACATACTATTAACTTAAGCTGTGTTTTATTTTTAAATTTGTAGATTTTCAAGGAAAAACGGAGCGAAAAAGAAGAAAGCGTTTATAGAAGGATCAGGCAAATAGGTCATAAGTTGTGATTTTATTGGAACTCCAAGGCTTTAACAATCCTTTTGTGCCTTTGTTCTCTAAACAGAACACGATTTAGAGGATAGGAACATTGTAGCTGTTCTAATCACTCAAGACAGCTCTGGTGAGTACAGAAAGTGATAAAAAGACAACAACCTTTCACTGTACAGAAAAGATAAAAAGAAACACTTTCCAGCACATGCACTTGGCATACTGAGAAGGTTCCATGTACGCATTCTGGGCAACAGCTCTGTGTGCAATATTCATGTTGGAGTGGATACCTCTATCCAAGGGCGTAGCTACCATAGGTGCAGGGAGTGCAGCAGCTAGGGTGCCCAGAGCTGAGAGTGGCCACCTTCCCTGTCAGTTACATGTGTCATATGCGAGGGCGTAGCTACCGTACGTGCAGGAAGTACAGCTGCTATGGGCCCCGAAGCTGAGAGGGGCCACTTCCCTATCACAGTTACTTATGTTATATACAGTGGGTAGCTACCATAAGTGCAGGGACAGCAGCTGCTATGGGGCCCAGAGCTGACAGGGGCCACCCATTGGATGGGAAAATATTGTGATTGGGCAATATTTGCATAGGGACAGAGCTTCAATGATACAATTAGCACAGTGGTTCCCAAACTTTTTTGAATTACGGCACCCTAGAGTATCAGAATTTTTTTCACGGCACCCCTAGGCCAAAAGTTTCTTATTGACAAATTTAGAATAAAATATTAAATGAAGTAAATTGTATTTATAGGCCATCCTTAGGTTCAATTGTGTGGTGAGGGACAAGATTTGCTTCTGTTTGCCCACATATTTTATGATTGGCAGCCACCAGCACTGGCTTTGGCTATTACATTGACAATAAATAGTTTGAATTGGTCCTGGACCACCAACCTGAGGCACCCCTGCAATTGTGCCATGGCACTCCAGGGTGCCACGGCACACAGTTTGGGAACCACTGAATTAGCATATAATTACATCATTAAGCCCCGCCCCTTCCGCCGGTTCAGCAATTCCACCGCACTTACTTTCCCATTCTGCCCACTTCACTAGAAAGTGGACAGAATGCGGGAGGGGTGCCCACTCTTCCGGGGCTGCGGGGGACTACCCAAGAGACCGAGTGTCTCCCACAGAATCCGGGAGAGTAGGCAAGTACAGTATGACATAGGGGTTCTTTCAAACTTTTACCTTGGAGTCTACAATATATCTAGTTATGCCCCTGGATCTGCTCATTGTTATATGGTATAAAATGAACTGGAGGGCATATAATGTTATATCATATGATCTAGGGACACTGTATGTTATAATGTGTTCTGGCAGCCCTACAATATGACATAAAGTGAACTAGGCCACTATTATGGACATAACATAAGTTAGGGTGCTATTATGGTGTCTCTCTAGAAGCATTGGGACTGGGGCCCCTTCACAATGTTGCTATGGGGCCCCACAAAGTTCTGGCTACGCTCCTGCCTCTATCCATGCCTCACTCATTTATCTATGACACTGAACCTCTGAGGTCATTAGTACTTGAAGAAGACTTCAAATGTACAGAATAAATAAAACAAATGATCTCACCTTCTGAATGGGTGTATTCATGCACATATTTATAACACTGGGGTAGGTGTATGAAACCTTGGCGAGAAATAAAGTACCAACCAATTAGCTTCTACCTGTCACTTTTCAAACACAGCCGGCAAAGCGACAGAAGCTAATTGGTTGGCACTTTATCTCTCTCCACGGTTTGAGATATCTCCCCCATACAGTGACGTTTCTAGAGAGGAGGGGACCCGTGTGCAGACTCCGTGTGTGGGCCCCCTCCTCTCCTGTATCCGTCACCGCCTTTGTCCGCCGCTGTCAGTGTTGAGACTCTGGCCCTGCCATTTTTCCGGAATCCTGCGCATGCGCTGTAGACTCTGGCACTGTGCCAGAGTCTCTAGCGCTCAGTGCACTAGCAGCGGCGGTGACGGCTACAGGAGAGGAGGGGGCCCACACACAATCACTGATGGATGCCGGAAAGGTAAGTACAGAAGAAATTAGTGCAGTGTGTGCGGTGTGGGCCCCCTCTGGACTCAGGGGCCCGTGTGCACCCCACATACTGCAACCATTATAGATACGCCAGTGCCCCCATAGTCATCTGGGAGGTTCCTGTATTATTGGTAGATCTCAGGTTCACCAGCATAAGGGTTGTATACTGAAGACTGATGTATCACAATCATCAATCTTCAAAGTTTTATATTTTACACAATATTTTATTGTGTGTAGTCCAATGTATAGGCGTCATCTATATGCTGGACCTGAGGTAGACATTGCTATTATTTCTCAGCTGCTTATTAAATATATATATTTTTTAAATAGATAGGTGTAATTTTAGCTGTATTCCTTTCTTGATGCCATTTACTTGCTTGTTAAAATGATTCACTATATGACACTGCATTTTGAGTCTTAATTCAAAAATAAGGTGGGAAAAAGCAGGGGAAGGGCAGTATGCAGCAGGGGGAGACAGCATGGACCAGGGGAAAAGTTGGGATAGATGGGGTAACAGCATTACAGAGCAGGGGGTGGAAGTATGGAAGCATGGGGAGGCAACATGTAGTGAGGGAAGGTAGCACAGACTAGGGGGCGGTGTGAATGCCAAATTGATTTCTCACAAATATTTAAAATGCCCGCTCTAATATATATTGTAAACGACTGCACCTCTTATTACCATATCCCATGAATGTGTGCTATACATCGCAAAATACTGCATCCCATAAGAGAAAACAATACACCCACACATTATCTGAGCTTCAAAGCTCATTGATGTATATATTTGTTATTAAAAGGATATGGATTCAATATATATTACAATGTACAGTATACCTATAATTACATGGTTACACTCACACAGTAAGCAGTTAAAACATACAGTTACATACAGTTACATACAGTTACAGGCCAGCGATACAATTACCATTCCCTCCAATGCATCTTATGTCTCTCTCTCTCTCTGTAAATAAATACAGGAACTGACCTGGCAGCAAGTACATCATCCTCTGAGACCAAACAGCCACTGTAAATAAATACAGGAACTGATCTGGCAGCAAGTACATCATCCTCTGAGACCAAAAAGCCACTGAACTTCTGTGTGATCAATGTGTTATCTAGTTTCTGGGGAGGGGTTCACGATGAGTTACCAGTCCCTTTGTATATGGTAATCAGGTTCAGCCTTGAAGACATCCAAAGGGCTGGCCTGAGTTTCCTGTCCACTGTCCTAATAAGAGTGATTTTAGCTTTTATACATTTAATCATAATTATCCGCTGCAATGTCCCACAACTTCACAACAAGCATCAAATGAATCTACACATCAATCTGGTTGCTTCAATAGTAAATATGACCGGTCTATCTGGTTTCATTCAAATAATACACATACATGACACCACTCCATCATATACAATTCTAAATCATCATGATGTCTGGCGCTTGATACCACCACAATTATGTACTGCATGAAATAAGTGTCGAATCCATCTCTGTGGCATGTCCGTGTAAATGCGTGTGTTACCATATATTGCTGTGTTGGCTGCGCATATTTGCAAGTTTAGCGACTTATATGTGTGTAGAGTTTGTATGTTCTCTTTATGTAATATATATTTTTTTTACTTCGACAGTCCACCCTTTGGCAGCAAACAATAACTGCCATCAATTATTAACATAAGAAAAAAATATTTCATACAATAATCGGTGACCTAGACACAAGTATGTATTCATTTCGCAAATCAGACACTTGACTATATTTGGGGAAGACAGGGAGGAGGACGAGACATCCTCTATATGCACTCGGCGGTCACGGGACCACTGGTTGGATGTGGGACAACATTCAACCTATAGAGTATGCTGGGACAGTGTTTTGGCCTATAATGTCTGATTTGCGATGAACATTTCACACATACATGTACCTACGTCTTTGTACACTGATGTTTGGATTCGATTGAGGTTCTGCTGGGTAGATGAAGTAGACACAAACAAATCGTGACAGTGACATATAAAATTTTCATGATCTACATATTCCTATCATTTTCTGAACATTGTTTCCATTTCTGGAACGTATGCTAGGTCTGTTTAATCATTGAACAAGGGTTATAAGTAGTGTCCTTCCTAAATAACATAAACCTTCGGAGTTCGGGGAGAGCCACTCATATACCTTTCTTCCACATATATTAATGAGCTCTTTATCTGCAATGTGTGAACAGCCATTGTCTGATTTTTTTCTGATTACCTCTGACTCCATAACTACTAGACCTTTGATTTTTCTCTGATTTTAACAAACTGATCGGCTAATCCTGGGATCCTATAAGGAAATCACTCCTTCCTACAGAACCAGTCCCAGTCCCACACTCGACTCCTCATAAAAAAACCTCGCAAAAATAGAATATCCTGAAAGAAAATGTTTGTCAGCGGGAAAGAGAGAAAAGAGAAATAGAACAAAACAACTCTTGTTCATAACAAATCAATTACAATGACTGGTCTTTCTGCAATCCTTTAGTACGCTCAGGTAGTGTTAAACAGTGCCGCCTCTCAGTCTTCACGGAACAGAGTCTCTGGTGATACGAGGTTCTCTTTGCCTTGCTCTTTGGACACACAGTTCACTTGGAACACACAGTTCACTTTGCTCTCCACCTTGCTCTTTGAACACACAGTTCACTTGGAACACAGAGTTACCAAACTACACAAACTCGATGAATGTGAGCAATAAACTACTTTGTCACAAGTTCTCTCTGGGTCAGCGACCTTCTTGCAATAGGATGAGTGGACCCAAATCTCTCTTTCAGTGACCTTTAGTGCTGTCAACAAAACTTGGTATGGTCCTTCCCACCTGTCTATTAGGCAACCTGAGCGTAAGGACAATCACACAGTCTCTTGGTTCATAATCAAGACAATTAGTATTTGGCATACCAGCAATCAGCAGTTTCAAGTTCTTTTGTCAAGTTCTCAAATGCTGGCTCATCTCAATGAGGTACTGTACTGTCACCTCATTGGTGTATTTCTGATCATTGTGTGGATCAATCATAGGCGTGCGCAGCTAATTTTAATAGGGGGTGCACCACAGGAGGGGCGTGACTTGTACCACCTTTTGGGCGTGTCTAGAACCCCCTATAAGCGTGTCTAGCACCGCCCAGGGACATGTCTAGCACTATTTTACATTCTCTCAGTAAAATCACATGGCTTAATCTAATTTCTCCCTAGTTCCTAATAATAAAGTAGATATAATACATCCCGGAGAAATAAAATGAAACACAATGGTGCGACCACTGGCTGGTACTGACTGTCTGCTACAGCATAACCCTGAGTCCTAGCTGAGGCTGCACCTTATCGCTGCTTACACTTCCCCAACCAATCCCTGACCAAGTGGCAGAACTAGAGCGTGGTGGGCCTAGGTGCATAAGCATTCCCCTCTACCCCCTTCCCATCCCCACGGTAGCATCTAGATTCCCTTCGTGGAGAGGACCTTTACCATAATGCACTGGGTCAATGTCACCAACTATTTGGAATAGTAACCTATTGCGAGCAAAGCGAGACACAGGGCCCGAAGTGTGGCAAGCAAAGCAAGCCCGCAAAGGTACAATGCAGCATAAATAAAACAAAATGCTCTACCACAAACGGAGATTTGAAAAAACATTAACATGCTGCAAGGGCAGAAGAGAAATACCATCCTCAGCTGATGTCACATTCTGTTCCTTTCCACGAGGGAATAATAGACTCAACCCCCTCCCTACACACACACACACCCCACCCCTTGAACCTACACCCTAATTTTGAGTGGGCCATTCTGAAAAGTACAGGAGATTTAGGGGGCCAAAGGTTGGAGTTTTAATATAACACAAGTAAAGTTTAAAATATACACATGTGCCATCAGACCCCTCGCCTGCAGGACACCAGCATTTGTCACACATGTCCCCATGATCACAAACTACTGACAGTAGTGCCCCTTATTCACATTACGCTATACAGTATGAGCCAAAATTCACATTACGCCACACGGTATGAGCCAAATTCACATTACGCCACACAGTATGAGCCAAATTCACATTCCGCCACACGATATGAGCCAAACAGCCAAATTTACATTATGCCACACAGTATGATCCAAATTAACATTACACCACACGATATGAGCAGAAATTCACATTACGCCACGTGGTATGAGCCAAAATCACATTACATTACACGGTATGAGCCAAATTCGCATTACGCCACACGGTATGAGCCAAATCTACATTACGCCACACAGTATGAGCCAAATTCACATTCCGCCACACGGTATGAGCCAAATTCACATTACGCCACACGGTATGACCCAAATTCACATTACCCCACACTATATGAGCAAAATTCACATTACGCCACCCGGTATGAGCCAGATTCACATTACATTACACGGTATGAGGCAAATTCACATTACGTCACACGGTATAAGGCAAATTCACATTACGCCAAATGGTATGAGCCAAATTCACATTACGCCACGTATGAGCCAAATTCACATTACGCCATGTGGTATGAGCCAAATTCACATTACGCCACGTGGTATGAGCCAAAATCACATTACATTACACGGTATGAGCCAAATTCGTATTACGCCACACGGTATGAGCCAGATTCACATTACGTCACATGGTATGAGGCAAATTCACATTACGTCACACGGTATGAGGCAAATTCACATTACACCAAACGGTATGAGCCAAATTCACATTACGCCACACAGTATGAGCTAAATTCACATTACGCCACGTGGTATGAGCCAAAATCACATTACATTACACGGTATGAGCCAATTTCACATTACACCACACGGTATGAGCCAAATCTACATTACGTAACACGGTATGAGCCAAATTCACATTATGCCACACGGTATAGAATATACACATGTAACCATTCTTTTTTTTTCTTGAGTGCACCCACAGATCTCATTTTTTTGGGGGGTAACTATAGTCACTTCATGGATGTACTGGAAGTATATACAGATTTTATTACCCCTGGCTGGCCTTGTCCCCTCTCTTTCCCCTGCAGCACTGTGAGCAGTGACTTACTTTCTTAGTTACAGTCTCTGCTGAATGTGTCCTCCAGCGGAGTCCTGAGAGCGCGGTGCGGGAGGAGAGCATGTCCGGAAGAAGAGAGACTGCAGCTGGTGCGTGGTACGAGCCGGGAGGATGTTTTGACATGATGTCAGTCCTCCCTGTGCGGCCGCCGGACAGAAGCGTATACTGAATGGAAGCGCGCAGCTCAGCTTCTTAGTTCTTACTGTATATTAACATAGAAACATATGTTAATATACAGTAAGAACTAAGAAGCTGAGCCGCGCGCTTCCATTCAGTATACTCTACTGGCCGGCGGCCGCACAGGGAGGACTGACATCATGTCAAAACATCCTCCCGGCTCGCACCACGCACCCGCTGCAGTCTCTGTTCTTCCTATATTCATTCTATATTGTCCTGCGCTGGCGGCGGCCGCAGCGGAGAAGGGAATGAGTAGCAAGCTGGGCTCGTGTTGGGCCGCGGCGATCACCACTGTGCTGCTGCAGCAGGCGTGGCGTGTGGGGGTGCCTAACATTAGGGGGTGCCTGTGCGCACCAGGCACCCCCCGTGCGCACGCCTATGGGATCAATCATGACATGAGGTTGTCTTCCAAAAACAACCCAAAAAAAACACAAATACCAAAACAAAAACAAATTTCGAAGAGGGTGATCCGTTAAGTGAAGATCTGGGAGTGGTTCCGAAGCTACATAATACTAGTGGCAGTATCTATGATCACAATAGTACAATTTCAGGCTTTGCTCCTACTTCTAGGGGTACCATTATCTACACACAAATTTCTGTGCAATTTTTTTTTTTTCGGTAAACACAGCAGCATCCGTGGCGGCAGGAAATGCCTGTACCCAGTTTGACAAAACATCAGTGCACACCAATACATAACAATAATTCCTAAAGGGTATTAACTGTACGAAGTCGATTTGTATTTCCTGAAAAGATCCGTCTGCAGGAGGGATATGGGATGGCTCTGTTGGTATTGCTTTACCAATATTCTTCCTCAAGCAAGTAAGACAGGTCATTGCTCTCTTACCTGCATGAGAATAGAATCCTGGCGCACACCAGCAGGCTCTCATCAGCCTGCACCTACCTTATTTGCCTAGATGAGTCAGACCGTGTGCCACCTCAGCTAGACTTGGAAGGTATGCTCTGGGGGCTACTGGCTTATGGTGTCCAGCTGCCCAAAGTCCTGAGGACTCCTGGCCATACCCCTTTGTCCTCCAGACTGCCTCTTCCAGCAGGGAACACAATTTTTTTTTTCATTTTAATTTTCTATTGTGTGTTTGCAATGTAGAGTACCATGAGCATAACTCAAAAAGAAAAAAAAGAAAAAAGAAACATCTCTAGAGGAGAGAAAGAAGAAGAAAATGAAAAAGAAAATGTCAGGTTTGCCATTTACCAACAGGCATATCAGTGTCTATACAAAATATCCCTTCACCAGTATTCCCATTCTCCACCCTTTGTGCATGACAAGGCACACTGCAGTAATACTGGTGTTATCGTGCTGTTGAGATATACTGGGTTCGGGCAGAACTCTGAAGGACCTAGGCAATGGCATGTGGAGTTTGAACTGTACTTGGGTCCATGTATTGTACCACCCTGTGTGAACGCAAAAGATGAAGCGGAAACTGTAGAGAAACAGAATAGAGGTTGGTGACAGATGAGTTTGTAGAGGTGGAGAAGATTTTATAAAAATTTGACAACTGGATTGGGCACTACGGGGAAGTGATTCTCTACTTGGTCTACTCCCCTTAAAAAAAAAATTCTGTGTGTCTTATCTCTACTGGGACTATCCCAGCCATCAATCCAGTGTCCTGTCCATCCTAAGTTCATAGGGAACACGGTATCTGTGAGATAATTTCCTCTACCTGTGATGGACATGCATCTAGAACAGTAGAATGTGACATTAGTCTTCAAGTTTTGTCAAAGGGTAATGTTGCATTTATTTTGTTCTTCCCATTAGCTGAATCTGTGTTTTCTATATGGCTTGTGATTCCTTACTATATGTCCCTTGGTCCCGTCTATGTGTTTAATAATGTGGCTTGTGTTTTCTGTCTAGGGGATCTATATTGACTATGTGTCCTACTTCGCCTACAATCTCTGGCAAAATGCCCTTCCTTCCTACAAGTGTAACATATTATTGACCATTAGGGATCTGGGGTTTGGACTGATGGGTCTTTCCTGTATGTGCCAGTATACTTACCATCCTCAACCTCTCCACTTGTTGTTCTCTGCGCCTAGCACTATTCTTGTGATGTTCAATAGCACACTATCTAAGATTAGCTACTGTGACCCCTTTCCAATTTTGCAAAGAAGTCTGCACCCTGACACTCAATGCCTTATTGAGCCTGTCCATTTGCACAGGGACAACCACCTCCCATTTGCCGAATTAGTGTTTACCAGTGATCTTATCCAGATGGAGAGTTTTCTATTTCTGCAAGAGACAAAAACAAAAAAAAAGTTTAACAAGCTTCTAGGTCAGGCAAAGTATTTCATTCAATCCTTCTCATCCCGTATTAAGGGTCTGTACATGGTCCAACAAACATTTCCAAGCTCATCTTTACTAGGGGCATTACTAGGAATGAATACTTCTTATATGGTAACTGAAAGAAATACCCTGGGGTTACCTTGTCTCTGTCCGCTTTCCTACTGACAAATACTAATGTGCGGACAGGTTTTTCTCCATTTCTGACGTTACTTTCTTGATTTTTATTTTTTATTTTTTTATTTTTGGGTTTTACTATATACACGAATGATACCATACTTACCTGTTCCACTGGTCTCAACCACTTCCCCCACAGGCTACTGCTCTTCTTTTACCGGTTGGATACTCCTCTGGGTGCATGAGAAATGGCTGAAAACGATCAGGTTACCTTCTCCTCCTAAATAAAACTTCAACATTCATTAGTACTAGTGATGTGCACCGGAAATTAAATCATAGAATTTGGGGGTCATTTTGATCCCATAGTATTATTAACCTCAATAACCATAATTTCCACTCATTTTCAGTCTATTCTGAACACCTCACACCTCACAATATTATTTTTAGTCCTAAAATTTGCACCGAGGTCGCTGGATGACTAAGCTAAGCGACCCAAGTGGCCGACACAAACACCTGGCCCATCTAGGAGTGGCACTGCAGTTTCAGACAGGATGGCACTTCATAAAAATAGTCCCCAAACAGCACATGATGCAAAGAAAAAAAGAGGCGCAATGAGGTAGCTGTGTGACTAAGCTAAACGACCCAAGTGGCTGACACAAACACCTGGCCCATCTAGGAGTGGCACTGCAGTGTCAGGCAGGATGGCACTTCAAAAAAATAGTCCCCAAACAGCACATGATGCAAAGAAAAATGAAAGAAAAAAGAGGTGCAAGATGGAATTGTCCTTGGGCCCTTCCACCCACCCTTATGTTGTATAAACAGGACATGCACACTTTAACAAACCCATCATTTCAGAAACAGGGTCTGCCACACAACTGTGACTGAAATGACTGGTTGGTTTGGGCCCCCACCAACAAAGAAGCAATCAATCTCTCCTTGCACAAACTGGCTCTACAGAGGCAAGATGTCCACCTCCTCCTCATCGTCTGATTCTTCCCCCTTTTCACTGTGTACATCCCCCTCCTCACAGATCATTAATTCGTCCCCACTGGAATCCACCATCTCAGGTCCCTGTGTACTTTCTGGAGGCAATTGCTGGTGAATGTCTCCACGGAGGAATTGATTATAATTCATTTTGATGAACATCATCTTCTCCACATTTTCTGGAAGTAACCTCGTACGCCGATTGCTGACAAGGTGAGCGGCTGCACTAAACACTCTTTCGGAGTACACACTGGAGGGGGGGGCAACTTAGGTAAAATAAAGCCAGTTTGTGCAAGGGCCTCCAATTGCCTCTTTTTCCTGCCAGTATATGTACGGACTGTCTGACGTGCCTACTTGTATGCGGTCACTCATATAATCCTCCACCATTCTTTCAATGGTGACAGAATCATATGCAGTGACAGTAGACGACATGTCAGTAATCATTGGCAGGTCCTTCAGTCCGGACCAGATATCAGCACTCACTCCAGACTACCCTGCATCACCGCCAGCGGGTGGGCTCGGAATTCGTAGCCTTTTCCTCGCACCCCCAGTTGCGGGAGAATGTGAAGGAGGAGCTGTTGACGGGTCACGTTCCGCTTGACTTGACAATTTTCTCACCAGCAGGTCTTTGAACCCATGCAGACTTGTGTCTGCCGGAAAGAGAGATACAATGTAGGTTTTAAATCTAGGATCGAGCACGTTGGCCAAAATGTAGTGCTCTGATTTCAACAGATTGACCACCCGTGAATCCTGGTTAAGCGAATAAGGGCTCCATCCACAAGTCCCACATGCCTAGCAGAATCGCTCTGTTTTAGCTCCTCCTTCAATGTCTCCAGCTTCTTCTGCAAAAGCCTGATGAGAGGAATGACCTGACTCAGGCTGGCAGTGTCTGAACTGACTTCACGTGTGGCAAGTTCAAAGGGTTGCAGAACCTTGGACAACGTTGAAATCATTCTCCACTGCGCTTGAGTCAGGTGCATTCCCCCTCCTTTGCCTATATCGTAGGCAGGTGTATAGGCTTGAATGGCCTTTTGCTGCTCCTCCATCCTCTGAAGCATATAGAGGGTTGAATTCCACCTCGTTACCACCTCTTGTTTCAGATGATGGCAGGGCAGGATCAGGAGTGTTTGCTGGTGCTCCAGTCTTCGGCACGCGGTGGCTGAATGCCGAAAGTGGCCCGCAATTCTTCGGGCCACCGACAGCATCTCTTGCACGCCCCTGTCTTTTTTTAAATAATTCTGCACCACCAAATTCAATGTATGTGCAAAACATGGGACGTGCTGGAATTTGCCCAGATGTAATGCACGCACAATATTGGTGGCGTTGTCCGCTGTCACATATCCCCAGGAGAGTCCAATTGGGGTAAGCCATTTTGCGATGATGTTCCTCAGTTTCCGTAAGAGGTTGTCAGCTGTGTGCCTCTTATGGAAAGCGGTGATACAAAGCGTAGCCTGCCTAGGAACGAGTTGGCGTTTGCGAGATGCTGCTACTGGTGCCGCCGCTGCTGTTCTTGCTGCGGGAGGCAATACATCTACCCAGTGGGCTGTCACAGTCATATAGTCCTGAGTCTGCCCTGCTCCACTTGTCCACATGTCCGTGGTTAAGTGGACATTGGGTACAACTGCATTTTTTAGGACACTGGTGACTCCTTTTCTGACGTCTGTGTACATTTTCGGTATCGCCTGCCTAGAGAAATGGAACCTAGATGGTATTTGGTACCGGGGACACAGTACCTCAATCAAGTCTCTAGTTCCCTGTGAATTAACGGTGGATACCGGAAACACGTTTCTCACCACCCAGGCTGCCAAGTCCTGAGTTAGCCGCTTTGCAGCAGGATGACTGCTGTGATATTTCATCTTCCTCGCAAAGGACTGTTGGACAGTCAATTGCTTACTGGAAGTAGTACAAGTGGTCTTCCGACTTCCCCTCTGGGATGACGATCGACTCCCAGCAGCAACAACAGCAGCGCCAGCAGCAGTAGGCGTTACACTCAAGGATGCATCGGAGGAATCCCAGGCAGGAGAGGACTCGTCAGACTTGACAGTGACATGGCCTGCAGGACTATTGGCTTTCCTGTCTAAGGAGGAAATTGACACTGAGGGAGTTGGTGGTGTGGTTTGCAGGAGCTTGGTTACAAGAGGAAGGGATTTAGTGGTCAGTGGACTGCTTACACTGTCATCCAAAGTTTTTGAACTTGTCACTGACTTCTGATGAATGCGGTCCAGGTGACGTATAAGGGAGGATGTTCCTAGGTGGTTAACGTCCTTACCCCTACTTATTACAGCTTGACAAAGGTAACACACGGCTTGACACCAGTTGTCCGCATTTCTGTTAAAATAATTCCACACCGAAGAGGTGATTTTTTTTGTATTTTGACCAGGCATGTCAATGGCCATATTCATCCCACGGACAACAGGTGTCTCCCCGGGTGCCTGACTTAAACAAACCACCTAACCATCAGAATCCTCCTTGTCAATTTCCTCCCCAGCGCCAGCAACACCCATATCCTCATCCTGGTGTACTTCAACAGTGACATCTTCAATTTGACTATCAGGAACTGGACTGCGGGTGCTCCTTCCAGCACTTGCAGGGGGCGTGCAAATGGTGGAAGGCGCAACCTCTTCCCGTCCAGTGTTGGGAAGGTCAGGCATCGCAACCGAAACAATTGGACTCTCCTTGGGGATTTGTGATTTAGAAGAACGCACAGTTCTTTGCTGTGCTTTTGCCATCTTAACTCTTTTAAGTTTTCTAGCAGGAGGATGAGTGCTTCCATCCTCAGGTGAAGCTGAACCACTAGCCTTGAACATAGGCCAGGGCCTCAGCCGTTCCTTGCCACGCCGTGTCGTAAATGGCACATTGGCAAGTTTACGCTTCTCCTCAGACGATTTTGATTTAGATTTTTGGGTCATTTTACTGAGCTTTATTTTTTTGGATTTTACATGCTCTCTACTATGACATTGGGCATCGGCCTTGGCAGATGACGTTGATGGCATTTCATCATCTCGGCCATGACTAGTGGCAGCAGCTTCAGCACGAGGTGGAAGTGGATCTTGATCTTTCCCTATTTTACCCTCCACATTTTTGTTCTCCATTTTTTAATGTGTGGAATTATATGCCAGTAATATATCAATAGCAATGGCCTACTACTATATATACTGCGCACAACTGAAATGCACCACAGGTATGGATGGATAGTATACTTGACGACACAGAGGTAGGTAGAGCAGTGGCCTACTGTACCGTACTGCTATATATTATATACTGGTGGTCAGCAAACTGCAAAACTGAAATGCACCACAGGTATGGATGGATAGTATACTTTACGACCAGGGCCGGATTAACAATGGGGCGGGTGGAGCTGCAGCTCCAGGCCCCCCATAAAAATAGGCCCAGACAGTGCTGGTAGATATTGGTGACAAGAAAAAAATACTTTTTTTCTGTCACCATCAGCGGCTGTTGCAGGGGCTCAACAGCGCTAAAACCAAATACCGCGACTCACTGCTGCCAGCGCTAATGACGGGGACCCGCCGCACTACTGCCGGGGGCTAATAACGTGGACCTGCTGCTGTCAAAGGTACAAGGGGGGGAGGGGGGGTTGTTGGTACACAGTGCTGCCTGTATTGGATGGGGGGGGTTGGTACTCAATGCTGCCTGTATAAGGTTTGAGTGTGTGTGAGTGTGGGGTGGGGGTGGGGGTTACACAGTGCTGCCTGTATGGGGTGGGGGTACACAATGCTGCCTGTATGAGAGGGGGGGGGTTACACAGTGCTGTCTGTATGGGGTGAGGGTACACAATGCTGCCTGTATGAGGGGGGGGGGACACACAATGCTGCCTGTATAAGGGAGGAAGGGGGGGGGGGGTTACACAATGAAGCCTGTATGAGGTAGGGGGGGGAGGGTTTACACGGTGCTGCCTGTATGGGGTGGGGGTACACAATGCTGCCTGTATGAGGGGGGGTACACAATGCTGCCTGTATGAGGGAGGGGGGGTTACACAGTGCTGCCTGTATGGGGTGGGGAAAAGGTACACAGTGCTGCCTGTACGGGGTGGGGGAGGAGAGGTACACAGTGGTGCATTTATTGGGTGGGGGGGTATACAGTGCTGCCTGTATGGGCTGTAACACATGCGCCGGCTCCCGCCGCCCGGCCAAATCACGGATGGCTTTTTGACGCGGCCGTGCTGCTGAGACACATTCAGAGCAATGTGTCCTTTCACAAGGAACGGCCCCAGCACGGCTGCCGGGTTGCAGCCGGAAATATCCACTGGAAGGTCCGGCTGCCGGGCCGTCTTTGTAGGCAGTGAACCATGTATGTGTGAAGGGGAGCTTTCACGCACAACGGGTTTTTTTTTAGCCGCTGCTGCGCATGTGCCCAGCATTACACACGTTTCAAAGCTGTTGTGTGTGAAAGACCCTCCCGGATGGCAAAAAGCCGGACTGCCAGCGTGTTTTACAGCCCTATGGGGTGGGGGGAGGTATACAGTGCCGCCTGTATGGGGTGGAGGGAGGTACACAATGCTGCCTGTATGGGGTGGGTGGGAGGTACACAGTTCCGCCGGGGTGGGGTGGTACACAGTGCCACTTGTATGGAGGGGCTACACAGTGCCGCCTGTACGAGGGGGAGGAGGTACTCAGTGCCACCTGTAAGGGAGGAGGTACACAGTGCTGCCTGTAGCGGAGGAGGTACACAGTGCTGCCTGTAGCGGAGGAGGTACACAGTGCTGCCTGTAGCGGAGGAGGTACACAGTACTGCTTGTAGGGAAGGAGATACACAGTGCTGCCTGTAGGTGGGGTAAGGGGATGCCTATTTCAACCCTTTTTTTCTCTGTCTCCCCTCTCTCGTTCTCTTTCTCTCTGTATCCACCTTCTCTCTCTCTCTGTGTCTCCCCGTTCTCTCTCTGTCTCACCCTTTCTTTCTCTCTCTGTCTCCCCTTCTCTCTCAGGATGTATTAAAATAAAAATACGCGATGCTAATCGCATATTTACTAACATATGCGATTAACATCGCAATATGTGACAGAGGCCCCCCGCGATACCTGTGAAAAGGTTTGCAGGGGATCTCTGTGGGGTCTGTCACCTCCCAGCTCCGGGAGGTGACATGTGCTGGGAGTCCCTGGGCTCCTCCTCCTTGCAGCCAGAAGGAGACATGGCTGTGATGCGGGGAGGAGGAGGTGGGGGATCGTGGAGCCGGTGAGGGGAGGTCGGCGTAAGCGGCCGGTGTGGTGCTGTGCGACGGGTTGCGGAAAGAAGCCCATAGGCTTCTATAGTGTTTCAACATAAAAAGATGGCGATACCCTCCACGCCGATATGTGTGCGGCCGGGTCTTAGCACATTTGAAAATGCGGGGGGTTTCATCACATTTTTCCCCTAGTACATCCCGCAGTAAGTGTGTGTCTCCCACCCTTCTTTCTCTTTCTTTCTCTGTCTCCCTCCTTCTTTCTCTCTCTCTCTCCCTCTCTCTGTGTCTCACAGCCTTCTTTTTCTCTCTCTGTCTCTCCCTTCTCTCTCTCTGTCTCCCATCCTTCTTTCTTTCTCTTTCTTTCTTTCTTTCTTTCTTTCTTTCTTTCTTTCTTTCTTTCTTTCTTTCTTTCTTTCTTTCTTTCTTTCTCTCTCTGTCTTCCACCCTCCTCTCTCTCTCCCCTTCTCTTTTTTCTCTCTCTCTGACTCCCCCATTCTCTCGCCTCTCTCAGTCTCCACCCCTCTCCCTCTCTCTCACATCCCCCTCTGTCTGTCTCCCCCTTTTTCTCTCTCCCCTCCCCTCTCTCTCTCTCTCTCTCTCTGTCTGCCCCTTCTGTCTATCTCTGTCTCCCCCTTCACTCTCTCTCGGTCTCCTCCCCTCCTCTTTCTCTCTGTCTGTCTCTCTCTATGTCCCTCCTATCTTCCTCCCCATCCCCCTTTCGCTCTCCTCTCCCTCCCCCAATCTCTCACTGTCTCTCCCTTCTCTCTCTGTCTCTCCCCCTTCTCTCTCTTCTTTCTCCCCCTTTTCTCTCCTCTCTCACCCTCACCTCTCTCTCTGTATCTTCCCCCTTCTCTCTCTCTCTCTGTATCTTCCCCCCTCTCTCTCTCTCTCTGTCCCCTTCTCTCTCTGTCTCTTCCCCCTTCTCTCTTATCCTTCTCTCTCCCCTCTCTCTCACCCCATATCTCTCTCGCTCTCTGTGTCCCCACTCTTTTGTCTATATGTCTACCCCACTTCTCTCACTGTGTGCCTCCCCCTTCTCTCTCTCTCTGTCCCCTTCTCTATTGTCTCTCCCCTTCTCTCTGTCTCCCACCCTTCTCTCTCTCTCTCCCCCCTTTTCTTTTTTTCTCTCTCTTACTCCCCCACTCTCTCACCTCCCCCTTTCTCTCTTTCCCCCCCTTCCTCTCTCTCTCTGTCTCTCCCTTCTGTCTATTTCTGTCTCCCCCTTGACTCTCTCCCCTTCTCTTTCTCTGTCTGTCTCTCTCTATCTCCCTCCTATCTTTCTCCCCAGCCCCCCTTCTCTCTCCTCTTCCTCCCCCCTCTCTCTCACTGTCTCTCCCTTCTCTCTCTCTCTCTCTCTGTCTCTCTCTCTCTCTCTCTCTCTCTCTCTGTGTCTCCCCCTTCTCTCTTTCTCCCCCCTTTTCTCTCTCTTTCCCTCCTTTCTCTCTCTCTGTATCTTCCCCCTTCTCTCTTTCCTTCTCTCTCTCTCTCTCTGTCCCCTTCCCTCTCTCCCCCTTCTCTCTTTCATACTTCTCTCTCTCCTTTCTCTCTCTTACCCTGTCTCTCTCGCGCTCTCTGTGTCCCCACTCTATTGTCTATCTGTCTACCCCACTTCTCTCATTGTGTGTGTCTCTCCCCTTCTCTCTCTCTCTCTCTCTCTCTCTCTCTGTCCTCTTCTTTCTTGTCTCTCTTTGGTTCTCCCCCTCTCTCTGTCTCCCACCCTTCTCTCTCTCCCCTTCTCTTTTTTTCTCTTTCTACTCTCTCTCTCTCTCTCTCTCTCTCTCTCTCTCTCTCTCTCTCTCTCTCTCTCTCCCCTTCTCTCTTAGTATGCCAGGCAGGGTGAGGGTTTGGCTGCAGGAGGGGAGGTTAGGGTTAGGCACTAGGGTGAAGGTTAGTGTTAGGCTGTGGGAGGGGAAGGTTAGGGTTAGGCTGCATGAAGTGAAGGTTAGGCTGTGGGAGGGTTAGGGGTACGGTTAGTTTACTTACCAAGAAGTGTCAGTATTCTAACCAACGGCATCCTCACTGTCAGGATCACGTACCCAACCCATAGAGTGACACATATAGATATAGGTACATACCGACATAGCGGAGCACATACAGACATACGTACACATGGACATACAGGAGCACATTCAGGCATAGGCACATAAAGACATAGAGGCACACATATAGGCATACTACAGGCACATATGGACATACAGAAGCACATACGGATGTAGAGGAACACATACAGACAGGCACATACGAACATAGAGGAGCACATATGGACATAGAGGAGCACATATGGACACAGAGGAGCACATACGGACATATAGGAGCATGTACAGACATAGGCACATACAGACATAGAGGAGCACATACAGACATAGAGGAGCACATATGGACACATGGGGGGTGGGGGAATTCAAATGTTTAAAAAGTCGATTGGGTGCCTGTTTTTTCCTGTCTATTAGAAAAAACAGACACCCAACCGACTTTTCAGACATGAATTCCCCGCATTGGGTCATGTACAGACATAGAGGAGCACATGAGCGCCAAATTCTAACTTGCCACTGGAATGACTATACACTCCTGGATGCTGCCCCACAGCACAACCCCACATCACTTACACCGTCACAGCACACAATAGGCCCTTCAACAATTTCAGCTCCAGGCCCATGTGGACCTTAATCTGGCACTGTTGACGACACAGAGGTAGGTAGAGCAGTGGCCTTCTGTACCGTACCGCTATATAGTATATACTGGTGGTCAGCAAACTGTGCAAAACTGAAATGCACCACAGGTATGGATGGATAGTATACTTGACGACACAGAGGTAGGTAGAGCAGTGGACTACTGTACCGTACTGCTATATATATAGTTATACTGGTGGTCAGCAAACTGTGCAAAACTGAAATGCGCCACAGGTATGGACGGATAGTATACTTGACGACACAGAGGTAGGTAGAGCAGTGGCCTTCTGTACCGTACTGCTATATAGTATATACTGGTGGTCAGCAAACTGTGCAAAACTGAAATGCACCACAGGTATGGATGGATAGTATACTTGACGACACAGAGGTAGGTAGAGCAGTGGACTACTGTACCGTACTGCTATATATATAGTTATACTGGTGGTCAGCAAACTGTGCAAAACTGAAATGCGCCACAGGTATGGACGGATAGTATACTTGACGACACAGAGGTAGGTAGAGCAGTGGCCTTCTGTACCGTACTGCTATATAGTATATACTGGTGGTCAGCAAACTGTGCAAAACTGAAATGCACCACAGGTATGGATGAATAGTATACTTGACGACACAGAGGTAGGTAGAGCAGTGGACTACTGTACCGTACTGCTATATATATAGTTATACTGGTGGTCAGCAAACTGTGCAAAACTGAAATGCACCACAGGTATGGATGGATAGTATGCTTGACGACACAGAGGTAGGTTGAGCAGTGGCCTTCTGTACCGTACTGCTATATAGTATAAACTGGTGGTCAGCAAACTGTGCAAAATTGAAATGCACCACAGGTATGGATGGATAGTATACTTGACGACACAGAGGTAGGTAGAGCAGTGGACTACTGTACCGTACTGCTATTTATATAGTTATACTGGTGGTCAGCAAACTGTGCAAAACTGAAATGCACCACAGGTATGGATGGATAGTATACTTGACGACACAGAGGTAGGTAGAGCAGTGGCCTTCTGTACCGTACTGCTATATAGTATAAACTGGTGGTCAGCAAACTGTGCAAAACTGAAATGCACCACAGGTATGGATCGATAGTATACTTGACGACACAGAGGTAGGTAGAGCAGTGGACTACTGTACCGTACTGCTATATATATAGTTATACTGGTGGTCAGCAAAATTCTGCACTGTCCTCCTACTATATACTACAATGCAGCACAGATATGGAGCGTTTTTCAGGCAGAGAACGTATAATACTGGTGGTCACTGGTCAGCAAAACTCTGCACTGTCCTCCTACTATATAATACTTCTGGTCCCCAGTCCCCACAATAAAGCAATTAGCACACTGAGCTCAGATATTTGCCGCACACTGAGCACAGTCAGATATGGAGCGTTTTTCAGGCAGAGAACGTAGATATTTGCACTTGCAGCACACTGAGCACAGATATTTGCAGCACACTGAGCACAGATATTTGCAGCACAATTTGCAGCCCACTGAACATAGAAACTGAGAGGACGCCAGCCACGTCCTCTCACGATCATCTCCAATGCACGAGTGAAAAATGGCGGCGACACGCGGCTCCTTATATAGTATACGAATCTCGCGAGAATCCGACAGCGGGATGATGACGTTCGGGCGCGCTCGGGTTAACCGAGCAAGGCGGGAGGATCCGAGTCTGCCTTGGACCCGTGTAAAATGGGTGAAGTTCGGGGGGGTTCGGATCCCGAGGATCCAAACCCGCTCATCACTAATTAGTACATATATAGGTTACAGTCATATTTTTCATATTTTTATTATTTTCTATAGTTTGTATGCTGGCCGTAACTGCTTCCACATCTACATAAGGCGGTGTACTTGCATTCTCTTTTTTTCTTCCTACTTGTTTATTGTTGCTACAAGTTCAAACAGTTCTTATATTTCCATTCTTGTCTTATATGACTTTGGTTAAACATACCACCTGCAATACCTTAGGATCAAACTCACCAACCCCTCTTGCTGTCACAGGTTTAAACAATTTGTATGTCTGACCCTTTGTTTTCGGGATTTTATCAGACATATTCTTATCCTTAAGTTCTGCAGTACCTCTGGTTCAAAGCTGCCCACCCTAGGGAATGGTACCCTATCTTTGTCAGTCATACGTACCCATTCAGACAAAAAGTCTTCTGTGTGTGATCCATATTTACCACACATAACAAACCTCGCTGACCCCTTGGGCCGCGGCTCTTAAACCTGAACCCTGGCTACAAAACGTCCACCGCTTGTGCAATTGGATCCCATCGCAGACTTTTTCCTTTTTACGCAATCCCCAATGCACAATACGAATAGACGGTGAAAGTTCTAAGAGCGCTTTCACCCACTCCTTCTCCGCTGAGTACCACGACTCACTCCAATAGTGACCACCGCGAACCCAGTGAGGCCCCTATCTGGTTTCTATTCACTGGAAGTGTTTAGGAGTGACTAACCTATTCCAGTGAGTATACACCGCTGGAGATTTTCCTGAGAGAGACCAGCGAAAACTCCCTATACACTTATACACAAATCACGCTTGCGTATGCTCTACACAGCGCTAATGATACCGCGATTTTACGCAAAAGTTCGTAAAGGGGTATCAAGTTGCGCTGTATATATCGCACCCACAAATGCGAGGTCCAATCGCATAGCGTATAGGTACTTGTTACCTATCTGCCGTACGACCACGGGTCGATGTACAAACTGCGACCCTCAGCCGGGAGCGTACTACAAAAACCTTTTTACTTTAATACTTCGCAATACTTATGCACTATCACGCTCCTTTGCAAATCACCTCACGATTTGCGTATTAAACCTTATACTAACGTGAGTCAGCCGCCTCACGCCACCAAGCCTCCACTTACTTGATGTACCACACGACGGAATCCCGAATTCCCTGGGTTCAAATATCCACTCACCCCTACGTTCGCTCACTCAAATACACTTTGTTTTTCTGTACAGAAAATTTGGATTCATTCAGGTTGGCAGATTTACCCTAGAGACAATTTAAATAACATGTTTTTATACTAAAGATTTTTTTTTTAAAATATTAATCTGCTTTAGAAACCGGGCAGTTTTGTGCTATTGTAGCATGGCTACTGTCCCACCTTTAAACTAAACGAACTATCGTGTGGTTTTATTATGCGCTCACAACCCTACGCAAGCTTGCGTAATTACGCAACCGTGCGTACCTCTATGCCACATGTGCGACATTGCGCCACGTGCACGTTTTTGTACGCTCTCCTCACGTTCCGTACCACGTGCACCAATGTGCGTATGCAATAAAACAAATCACACAACTTCTATAAATGTGAGCAATACTAACTATAATCGCTCACTTAACACAACACACAGTTTTTTCTCTGTATAAACCTTTACAACCAGGCCAGACTGCGTTTGTGCTTTACACTTACTTCCTTAAACATTTATTTTAGTTTTAACTATATAGCAACAAATGTGTTCGGTTTCACACAGACTATAATGAATCTAGCAATAATCAATAATTTAAATGATATGATTCAGATAGGATAGCTATCTTGCAGAACATACACTGATATAAATATACACATAATTATAATAATATTATATATATGTACCATTCACTGGTCTCCTATGAGACTCATTTACCCATTCAGTGCTTCTAATTTGCATATCAAAGCTATGTGCTTTTGCCTGCCTGTAAAAGTGGTTGTTTTTTTTACTGCTAAGAAAAAGCAGTTACACAGGTTAATTTGCATTTCAATGGCTATCCTAAACTAGCAAGCAGTTTTAACTAAATCCTGGAGGAAAAAGAAAAAAAAACTTTGTTTATATCTGTGTGTAATTGTTACACCAAGTATTCATCTATTAACTCTCACTAGGCCCAGCTGAAACTATTTGTAATTGACTATGGCATGGGTTAAATAAATGCATTGGTAACTCATAAATGGTGTTTGATATGACCAAGGAAAGCTGATTATTCTGAGCAGTGAAAATCAGCCATTTAGAAAATGACCTTCCCAAAATGGCCGCTGCTCCTCACCCTTCCACATCCATGAGGGTTACACAAAATGGTGGACAGGCCATGTGGTTAGTCCAAAATGGAGGACAGACCATGCAGCTTCCTTTGTCACAAAGAAATCACACATCATACAAGCACCAGAAATTATTTTAGGCCTGAGTTAAAAATAAAAACTATATCAAGGCTATGCAGCAACTTTTAAATATACTTTTAAACCTACTTAAACAGATAAACAATCCAATCTGAATCAAACACAATATGACTTATTTGAACCTTGTTTTGCAACAATAAAAATACATTTTAGCATATTAAATATTATGAGAAACGCATTGTCCCTTGAAATTTCATATCATTGGCTTACTGATAACACAGCAATACATTAACGTGGATGTTATTTTCATCAGCTTCTCGATGCGTCCATCGGAGCCGGTCAATTACAGCCGCGTTTGTAATGTACAGTGCTGATATCCCGTAAGAGCCCCCATCTGTGAATGCCAAATTGATTTCTCACAAATATTTAAAATGCCCGCTCTAATATATCTTGTAAATGCCTGCACCTCTTATTACCATATCCCATGAATGTGCGCTATACATCGCAAAATACTGCATCCCATAAGAGAAAACAATACACCCACACATTATCTGAGCTTCAAAGCTCATTGATGTATATATTTGTTATTAAAGGATATGGATTCAATATATATTACAATGTACAGTATACCTATAATTACATGGTTACACTCACACAGTAAGCAGTTAAAACATACAGTTACATACAGTTACAGGCCTGCAATACAATTACCATTCCCTCCAATGCATCTTATGTCTCTCTCTCTCTGTAAATAAATACAGGAACTGATCTGGCAGCAAGTCCATCATCCTCTGAGACCAAAAAGCTACTGAGCTTCTGTGTGATCAATGTGTTATCTAGTTTCTGGGGGAGGGGTTCATGATGAGTCACCAGTCCCTTTGTATATGGTAATCAGGTTCAGCCTTGAAGACATCCAAAGGGCTGGCCTGAGTTTCCTGTCCACTGTCCTAATAAGAGTGATTTTAGCTTTTATACATTTAATCATAATTATCCGCTGCAATGTCCCACAACTTCACAACAAGCATCAAATGAATCTACACATCAATCTGGTTGCTTCAATAGTAAACATGACCGGTCTATCTGGTTTCATTCAAATAATACACATACATGACACCACTCCATCATATACAATTCTAAATCATCATGATGTCTGGCGCTTGATACCACCACAATTATGTACTGCATGAAATAAGTGTCAAATCCATCTCTGTGGCATGTCCGTGTAAATGCGTGTGTTACCATATATTGCTATGTTCACTGCGCATATTTGCAAGTTTAGCGACTTATATGTGTGTAGAGTTTGTATGTTCTCTTTATGTAATATTTTTTTTTTACTTTGACAGCGGGATGGAGCTGAAGAGAGGCCAAAAGTAGATTAAGGTTTGTGGGAACCCCAGGGAACTTTCTTGTGGAGGCACTTAGCAATAAAATAGTTAATTTGCATACACACTGGTGATATATCGTCCGTTCAATTGAGCAGCTGATATATCCATGGTATGTCAGCCAGTTTGTACCAATGATATGTCTTTGAAGAATGTCATTCACCATGGAGCCATGCAGACCCTGGCATTGTCCCCTCTCCGCCTCCCAAATGCTTCAGTTTGTCAATCAAGCTGTGGCTGGGAGACACTTGTGGACTCACAGACGGAAGGCTGCACATGCATTGGGTTAGTGTACATCTCTGAATCAGGCTCCCAGTAGAGAAGTCTCTGGGAATCAGTGTTGTGCGGTAAGGTGAGGCCGCTGAGGCAGAGCCTTTCCTGTCATACTAATGTATAAGCCAGAGTTTTGACTTTAAAAAGTATCTGAAAAAACAAAGAATTTATTATAAATATCTATTTTGTATTATTCTAATCATTTTTATAGGCAAACACACCTCTGATCAAAACTTCCCAAATTTCCAGCAGTATATACTGCTGCACCGGTGTATAATGCCAACATGATCCCTTTGTCTCATATATTGTGTGTAAATCTGGCCCTCGTACTAGCCAGTGCCTCCTAAGCCATTTACTGTACCTCACCGCATGCCAGTGACGTGCAGTGAGGTCAATGGCTGGGGAGGCACTGGCCAGTGTGGGTGATGCAATGATGCGATGAGCAAAGACAGAGAGAGAGGGTGTGGCTGGGGGATAGTGCTAAAGACAGGACAATGAGAGTGTGGTCACACATGGAGAGGAATAGGGACAGAGAGAGGCGACTGTGTAAGGTAATAGAGAGTGTCAAAAGCAGTACAATGACAGAGCAGTCACAAAGAGAGAGAGGCAGAGACAGGGGCAGACGGAGAGACTGAAGGGAGCTTTGGCTGTGGGGTAATACAGTCAGAGACATGTAGTCACACATCGGGAGGAACAGGGGCAGAGAGAGGACTAGGTGCAGGGCCGGCAACCGAAATCTTGGTTCTCGGAACGTGGATAACTCTGGGCCTCCCACCCACACATCCCCGACCCCCTGTCGCTGACTAAGAGAGAGAAGGAAGCAATTGAGAGTGAGTGTCAGTGAAAGAAGAGGGAGAAAGAGAGTGTCAGGGAGAGAGAGATATTGTCAGGGAGAGAGAAAGAGAGAGAGAGAGAGAGAGAGAGAGAGAGAAACAGTGGACCTTAATCAGAGATGGACGCAGCTCTGGGTCCATCCCCTCACATGCTGGTCCGCCCAGCATGTGTAGTGCCGCCTGATGATGTGTCCGCAATTGCGGATGCAGCAAATTAAAGTTGACCCCTGGCTGCGCTGTCGGGAGACCCATCGTCGTTTTTTAAAACTGAAAATGCTCCTGTGTGGCCTGCCGTGCCCCCCCCCCCTTCCCGCCCAACGCTGCCCTGCGAACACCGTCGCTGTCAATTACAATGCGGCTGCATCCTGTGTAAGGTAGTGCAGGTGTGATATGGCTGCAGCACATGCGCAGTTTGCTGATGCTGGCAAACTGTGCTGTGAGCTGATGATGTGGCTAACTCTGAATAAGGTCCAGTGTCAGGGGGAGAGAGAGTGTGAAGGAGACAGAGTGTTAGGGAGAGAGAAAGAGAGAGAGTGAGAGGAGCAAGAGGAGGGAGTGTTATGGAGAGAGAGAGAGAGAGGGGGTTAGGAAGAGGGAGCGAGCAAGAGAGACAGTGACACGACCTGATTACACAGCACTGAGCAGCACAGGTATGTCTTGGGGGAGGGATTTCTTGGCATTAGGCCCCGCCCCCTAAACACCTGTGAATTGCAGCACTGCTCAGCTGCAGAGAGACAGCCCTGGTAAGGGGAGGGGCGGTGTGGGGTCGCAGCAGCCAGGCCTTTCCTGTTCTATGAACCTGCAAGAAAGTAGGGGCCACTAGCAGCACTGGGGGGGTCCGGTCTATTCAAGGCAGCTCCGGCACACACTACAGCAAAAGGGCACCGCTGGGAGGATCTAGCACTACAGGCAGCGTCATAGTCCCAGAGGAGCTGCACCACAGGGAGCCATCAGCCGAATCTCACCGATGGAGCTATGTAAGGGGCGGGTGTACAGGGGCTGCTCGGGCAGGAAACCAGATAGTGATGATAACTAGTGTAGTCAAGCCTCCTTTTTCAGCCATCCAATTACGGAGGGTCAGACAGCAGTGTCACGCCCCCTCATGATCCATCCCTGAAGCCCTGTCACTGGGGCAGAGTTAGAGGTGCCTCATCTTCTTGTTTTTTTCAATGGGCTTTTCCTGCCTGTAGCCGTGGCCCTGCCCCCTGCTCTGTACAGTTTATAATTATCAGTGGGAGGCAGCGCACTCGCTGCCTCATATCCAGGTATATCCAGGTTTTACTACAAAAAGTAGTAGAGTAGATTAATATAAAGAAATTACTTATAACACAGAATCTGTACTATAAATATCTTCTTTGTATTATTGTAATTCTCAGATCGGAATTTGACAAGGGAGGCAGAGCCTCCCCTGCCTCCCCTGACTGCACGTTCCTGCCGCACGCCCCTGCTAGGAACTAGGCACGGGTGTCATGTTCCTGGAGACCTGCGAATACGCAGTAGACACACACTACCACAGTCTACAGGAAAGAGGAGGGGGTCCACATGAAGTCTGCACATGGACCCCCTCTTTTCTTAAATTGCCCCTGCATTTATCAAATTATCACTATGCAGTAAAGATGAGCGGGTTTGGTTCTCAGAGAACCGAACCCATCCGAATTTCCCATTCCGAGCTGCAATCCAAGTCCGGCTTGGGACTTCCCGCCTTACTCAGATCCCAAAGTGAGGCTGAACGTCATCTTCCCGCTGTCGAATTCTCGTGGGTTTTGGATTCTATATAAGTCATCTGTACCATCTTCACTCTGGCTGTGGAGAGTGTACTGGACAGACGTGTCCGTTTCAGTACTGTGTTGTCTGGCGTGGGGCGGGTGCTCTGTCTTCTGTATCTGAAAGGGGTGATATCTCTTACTGCTGTATCTGAAAGGGCTGCTCTGCCTGCTGTATCTGAAAGGCAAAGGCGCACCTACTATAAGTGCGGGGAGAGTAGCTTCTATGAGGCCCAGAGCTGAGACGGGCCCACCTACCCTGTCATTGTTACATGTGTTATATACATTTTTTACCATTCCTTCTGTCGATGCATAGGCATACCTCCCAACTGTCCCGAATTTCGTGGGACAGTCCTGTTTTTTGGGACTGTTCCGCTGTCCCACCCGCGGGCCGCAGTGTCCCACGGTGGGGGGCAGTTGGGAGGCTCCTGCACTCCCTGCCCTGCTTAGCAGACCAGCGGTGAATAGACGCTGTGTGCATGTGCACAGCATCTTTTCACTGGAGACAGAAGGAGAGGGGGCACTGCAGCGAGGCCTCGCCCCTTTCTGGATGCGCTCGCGGCAGTCCCGCTTCTCTACTTGAAAATGTTGGAAGGTATGCATAGGGACCCTTCAAACTTTTGCCATGGAGCCTACAAATGGTATGCAGTCAGCATACCTACAAATATCTAGTTTTGCCTCTTAACCTGCTTATTGTAATGTGGTATAAAATGAACTGGAGGGAATTGTAAATACATAATATGAACTGGGGCACTGTAATATGGCACAGTATGAAGTGGAGGCACCATAGTGTGGCATAATATGAACTGGGGCAGCATCTGGGGGTATTGTATTGCATAATGTGTACTGGCAGCCCTATATTGTGACATATTGTGAACAAGGGCACTACAATGGTTCAAAAAATAAATAAACTAGGGCACTTTTATGGGGCATAAAATGAACAACTGATGTGGAAAGGTGTCTCTCAAGAAGCATTGGGTCAGAGGCCCCTACAAAATGTTGCTATAAGGCCCACAAAGTTCTGACTACGCCCCTGCTGAAAGGGGTGCTCTCTCTGTCTGCTGTATCTGAAAGGGGTGCTCTCTCTGTCTGCTGTATCTGAAAGGGGTGCTCTCTCTGTCTGCTGTATCTGAAAGG
Organism: Pseudophryne corroboree; assembly: GCF_028390025.1. NCBI lineage: Eukaryota > Metazoa > Chordata > Amphibia > Anura > Myobatrachidae > Pseudophryne > Pseudophryne corroboree. The sequence continues at coordinate 213,523,704 of NC_086447.1, forward strand.
GGTGCTCTCTCTGTCTGCTGTATCTGAAAGGGGTGCTCTCTCTGTCTGCTGTATCTGAAAGGGGTGCTCTCTCTGTCTGCTGAATCTGAAAGGGGTGCTCTCTCTGCTGTATCTGAAAGGGGTGCTCTCTCTGTCTGCTGTATCTGAAAGGGGTGCTCTCTCTGTCTGCTGAATCTGAAAGGGGTGCTCTCTCTGCTGTATCTGAAAGGGGTGCTCTCTCTGTCTGCTGTATCTGAAAAAGGGTATCTCTCTCTGTCTGCTGTATCTGAAAAAGGGTATCTCTCTCTGTCTGCTGTATCTGAAAAGGGTGCTCTCTCTGACTGCTGTATCTGAAAGGGGTGCTCTCTCTGTCTGCTGTATCTGAAAAAGGGTATCTGTCTCTGTCTGCTGTATCTGAAAAGGGTGCTCTCTCTGACTGCTGTATCTGAAAGGGGTGCTCTCTCTGTCTGCTGTATGTGAAAAAGGGGTGCTCTCTCTGCTGTATCTGAAAGGGGTGCTGTGTCTTCTGTATCTGAAAGGGGTGCTCTGTCTGCTGTATCTGAAAGGGGTGATCTGTCTGTCCATCCAGTGGCTCCGCCCCAGTGAAAAATTAAAATAATAAAAGCTAAAAGCAAAAAGCCTAAAATAATTATAAAAAACTTTTTTTTTTTTGTGCTGTACACCAGTGTACTATACAGTTTTTATTTTATTTTCATAAGTACTGTGACACTGCCAGTCAGACCGCAGTATATTGAACTAGAGATTAAAAGAACTGTTCCGTGCGCAAGAAGCAGCCTGTCAGAGGTAAACTCCTGGAGGTATCCTTAACCCCTCACCAATAGTGCAAACGTAAACAGAGAAAATGGAAAAAACCACTTAACCAGCGCTTCTGTTCATTCAATAATTCACTCAAGTCTCATCAGATCATCCCTGTCAATTGTATATGTAACAAAAAATATGGGATAGAGAATATAGTGTAACACAGGTTTTAATAAGCAAACAACATAAATATAGGTTAAAATCCAAAGGTCTGTGCAAATGGCATATTTTCGACAAGGTAGGTATTCCAGTCAATTTATGTAATGGAGGTTTACCAGATAAGGTGGAACTGTGTTTTAGACAGTTCAAAAACAGCTCGTGTGGAGGAGGCATTCCAGTTTTGGCACCTTTGGAGGAGAAACCTGTTGGATTCAGCAGCAAGGACGGATGTGAGTGGCGCTACCGGGATTCCCACTTTATCACACGAGCATGGTTCTTGGCGTTACCCAAGGAGCACCCGTAGCAGATACGGTAAAAAGTGACAGAACCATTTTTGTAGTTTATTAAATTCTACCCACTGGAGGTGCAATCCAAATTTTGATCCGATTATCCATTTGGGTAAGGATGTCATTATGTCAACCCCCTGTTCATCCCCTTAGGGGAGGTTTCTTTAAAATTTAATTACGTAGTTTTCCTATTTCCCTCCTGCAGAATATGTTAAATTTAAATATGTTAAATTTCAGCTTCCTAACATATCAGGAAGAAAGAGAATGAATGATGAGTGAGTGAGTGAGTGAGTGAGTGAGTGAGTGAGTGAGTGAGTGAGTGAGAGAGAGGGGGCTTTCACATTTATATATATAGATGTGCTGGCCAGCTCCCCCCTGCACACTTTGGAAAGCATTGCAGCCCAGGGATAGCAGCCGCCGAACTGTTTTTGCACTAAAATCCCTCAGTTTAAAATGTTTTTCCCAGTTGCAAATTTTACATCTAGTAGTTGGATTTTGCTCCCAATCATCATGTTTGTACGTATACTTAAGCAGACGCCAAACAGGTGAGGACATAACAAAGGACATCATGGCAGTAATTTAGCACAACAGAAGCCACTCATGCAACCCTGATCCCAGCCAACAAACATTTTCAAAGTGAACTGATATTCTATCCTTTCTAACTATTGTAGGAAAAAATGTATAGAAACTTTAATGAACATTACAAGTCAGCATTTCCTATTCTTCTATATCCGGCGGCCATGAGACAATTACAGAAAGAATCAGTCTGTTATCAAAGTAAATTACATATAATTATATAGTAAACTGAAAATTCTTTCTATGTCATGCAGAGCCTCAGCTAAAGGGGAGTAAGTCACACACAGTATTACTGCTAGGGAATATTTGTCTAGGTTTCCATATAATTAGCTTCCATACAATGATTCGATCATCTTTAAAGAATTTTCTATAAGCTTACTAAAATGAATTGTATATTGCTTTTATGCACATATGGAGTACATCCGTTTCTGTGTTTACCTGTATGCATGACAACGGCTTCACGATTGCTATCCACAGAATGAAAGGGAAAAGCACCAGAAGCCTCCTCTGAGTTTGGTCTCTGAAGAACAGAATGAAAATAGCTTTAATAGTTAATCTAGCGTGACAGTTAATTATTTAAAGGAACATTAAATCTAAAATGCTCAATTCTTTATAGAAGAAATCTGTCAGTATACTTCTAAAATAGTTGTGTATTAGTATTTACAAGGTAAAGATATTGAGAGAAAAAGATGTTATCATCTTTTCTTATACCCTTGATGGCAGATAGCACCGGCTAATCAGCTGAATTCGTTGTTGTATTTGCTAAATGTGGTAATTGCATGTCTGTGAAGCTTTTTATTACATTCTTTGGAGTGTTCCTGGAAATGTGTTTTTCCAGCTAAATGCAACACAGAGGTGTTAAGCAAGTCCCTATAAATAAACATGGGACAGTTAGAGCAGGTACAATGCTCAAGTGCATTTGTGAAGTAGAATAGCCATGTGCCCCTTTGTTCCTTTGTCCCATTACATTAATGTCACCAGGAATGGACTGGGGGCCGAAATCGTCCCTGACATGTGCCTGCATGCGGCGCACGTGAGCACATGCCGGAGGCGCGCTGGCTGTGCACGGGGGCACGCATGCACTTAAAATAGGGGCGTGCTGCGAGTCAGGGAGCGTGGACTCATGGCACGCCCCCATTTCCATGGAGATGGACGGGGGCACGCAACACGCACATGATGGCACGCAACACGTACACGGGGGCGTGCTGCGAGTCAGGGGGTGTGGACTCGTGGCACAACTCCATTTCTATGAAGATGGGAGGGGAGACGGGGGGTATGGCTAGACCAGAGAGCCTGAGGCTGCGATGTGCGCCACCTTCCCGTCTCTCTGCGCATGGCCTTCCCGGCCCTGAATGTCACTATGCAAAATGAAATCTTTCTGCACTGCTCCACAAAAGAAGGTGTGAGAGGAAGCACTGTCTGCAGCCCAACTTGCTGATCCTTAGTGAACCTGGCATCTCGCCGGGTAAAGACTGTACACATCGGTGGAAATTTAGGCACCTCCATTCTTATTCCCTGCCATGGCTCCAGGATTCTCAGGACCCAGCATTGGTCTTTAAGTAGCTCCTACTGCTGATGCCTGTTTCCAGTAAGTGCTTCATAAAATAATGCAGAATGAGGCAAAAATAATGAGACAGACACAATGCCGGATTCAATTAGATGCAGCAATTTACTGCACTGGGAAAAGGATGGTAGCCTTAGGTTTTAATGCCCGGGGCTATTCAATTACAGACCATTTTCCTCATGTGGTTAATTACCCGCTAATGCGTGTTAACCGATGGAGTCCAGGTTAAGTTCCCAGAGCTATGGGTTAGCACATTTACGGCACCCATGATCAGGGCATTTAATGGGGATTTCTGGCCGAGCCACCCTCAGACTCAAACTAAAATCTGTGTTAAGTGCAGCCTGCAGGCTGATTGCTGGCTGCCGCGGGCTCTAATTGAATATCCTTAGCCGATCAATGAGCTGTAGGTAATTAACTGCTGCTAATTGAATCATGCCCACAGTGTATGTCCTCCTTTATCAGTATGACACCACTCATAGGTCCTCTCTCCATAATAAAGCAGGGCCCCCTCCTCTGCAGCCTGTGCCCATCAGCGCAATAGAGTCTGAGTACTAGAGGGGCACAGACTGTATTGCGCATGAACAAATCTCAAGGGAAATGGTGTGGCAGCCATTTTCCCAGAGATTTCCTTACTGCACATGAAGCAAATCTCTGAAAAAATGGGCGCCAAGCCATTTACTGGAAATTTGTATACAGGGGCTCTAGCGGCAGGGGAGAGGTATTTAAAAAATGGATGAAGGTTGTGCGGTATGGTCCCACCTGTACCCCGTTTTGGCACAACTGGAACGGGTCATGTTGGGAGGTATGCTCCCAACTGTCTGGATTTTGGTGGTAGAGTCCCGTTTTTTAGGGACTGTCCCACCCACGTGCCACAGTGTCAAGTGGTGGGGGGGCAGTTGGGAGACCCCCTTTTACACTTGAATAGCCACTTGCTGCTCTGCTTAGCAGAGCAGGGTTGAATAGCCACTGTGTGCATGTGCACAGTATCTGTTCACCAGGGGAGAGGGACAGGGGTCATGCCAGCAGCTCACAGAGCGCTGGGCATGCCCCATAGTGACGGAAACGGGGGCATGGATTGCAATCGAGGTATTCCCGTGAGGCCATGCCCCCTAGCTGTGAGACCACGCCCCCTAATTTTGCCATTCTCTATAGCACTCCCACACTCAATGTTACTGACCTTAATAAGTAAAAGATGGCAGCATCATCTACTCCTGGGAATGGGAATTTGGTGCTTGGCTGTAACAGTATAACAGTATAACCAAGCGCAAGCTCCAAGCATTGAGCTGACATGTTGAACCAACATCATGCAGCTTCACAGGAACGAAGCTGATGGCTGCTTTTGCTTCAGTGCACAGTTTAGGGTTATTTTAGGACACTAAAAACACTGGATGTATGACATAATTTAACTCCTTCATTGTTTAAGGCTTCCTCTTACCATATGCATACTAATTAACCTCTAAGGTTGTCCTAATGGTAGCGCCAGCCCAGAAACTAGTCATGTCTTGGGCAGTATTATGCAGGAGGCAGCAGAGAAAAAGATTTATTTTAATTCTATTTTTATTCTTTTAAGTTGCTCTTTTCCTAGTTGAACTTTACAACTCACATATTTTGGGCTGCAAAAGCATCCCAAAGTTAGACGGGGACCTGACCCGGCACAGGACAATGGCCACGCCCACTTGAATAAAGATTCAATACGAAGATTGTGTAAATTGTGGCAGAGCGAGGTTGGGGCACTCTTCCATTCCATGACTGACCCAGGCCCATCAGCCCATCCTGGGCCAGGGTAAATGGTACCCACCCCGACCCCAGCCTCCATTCAGCACCCCTGGAACTGTTATATATGTTAGTAGAAATAATAGAGGAGGACGCTATGGATAGAGAAGAATGCCTAATTATAAGTATATTTACACTATTGCCAGGGCGGCCACATTTTGGAAACACAGCCTTAAGGGAGCTACAGTAAGATAGCTGCTTACTATTCACTCATACATAATGGAATATAAGACATGAAGACACATATCATTATCTGACCTCCGTATTGGGATTAGAAAAAAAAGTTGGGGTTATTAAAAACAAACAAACAAACAAACAAACAAACAAACAAACAAACAAACAACCTTTGCAGTTTATTTTTGAAAACAATTCAAAAAGTCTCTATCTTCTGATGCCTGTGGTTACATGACATACTGTTACATGAAACATCTTCTTGTGCTATTGTCTGCTTCAGTCTGATAGCTGTGTTATAGAGCAGTTATTCAAGATATGTGGGTTCATGCCCAATATCACGCTTCTGTAAACCTGTCAGTGTAAATCTGTGCAGTGTGGACTGCAAGCCTCACGATCATGCAATCAAAGCAAAAGGTGGGTGGCTACACAATGGGCACTGTCCTTGTATAGAGTAAATCAATGCAGTGATAAGAAAGTCACGCTGAATATGTCAGAATGATCTAGTACAACACACTGACATGTACCACAACACTACCATAAAAAGGGAATAAGAACTGGATAGTAACCACTATCATTGGAAGTCAGACAGATACGCCAGGGATTACACTGCAGCCAACAACTTATTCCGTTATCGCTGGTCTATAGAATAGGTTCTGTGTGAGCGTTTATACTGCATTATTCATCAGGAGATACTTGTAATCCTTTCCCTTCTGCATTCCACTAGAGACTTACACAATAAATCACAAATTTAAAATCATATTAAACCTTATCAAGTAACATAAGGAATTCCTTTATTGTTGCCACCCCACTGCTATTAAGCATTTAATGTATCAGTACATAAGGCTCTATTCCAAGCAGTAAGCCACAAGGATGCTAGCTTTAAACCACCTTAAATAGCGGTTACAAAGTTCGAGATTCCAGACGTTTTATCTAATCTATGAAATAAAGATTACGTACACATTGTATATTACACATGTATTACAACTACTAGACAGCAGTTTATGCATGTATTAGTTATCTTTCCTTTCTGCTGCGTTTATCTATGTAAATGTTTCTGTGAAACCCGCAAGTTACACTCACATCAGAATACATACAGTATGTGCATATACATTATTAGACGCTAGTGAGATGTGATCACATTTCCCTGTCTGTCCCAGAAATGCACACACGCAGGACCCGCACTGTGCATGCACGGGCTGGGGAGATACAATTCATTTGCAGGACAGTACGGGGCGGCAAAGTGGCATTGCAGGGACAGTGATGCTGTGTTGGCAGAGCCAGCCTTAGCTATAAGCAGGCTAGGCATTTGCCTAGGGCACCCAAGCATGTTTAGGGCCATCCAAGCATGTCCCTGCAGTATTTCATGCTGGGAGGGACAGTCTCCAAACTATCTGTTACTTTCTAAATGTATTCAATCAGTACTTGTATACACTGCTGTTTACATTTGTCAAATAGAATGCAGACAGTCCCTTGAACTCCCTCCGACATGCTTGAATGCCCCTGACTTGTGAGAACTCAGACAGCAGAAGCCCAGTAACTGCAAATCCTAGACCTGTGACATCTTCACTGACTATATAAGGTTATTACTTGATGGCTCCTTATGATACCACATGTGTATTTTGGAAGACTGCTCTACATAAATCTGACATCACCTATACTGCTTGTGCACATGGGGGAGGGGGACCCTGCCATCCTGTGTCCCTTATCCCTGTGCAAACCCCAGGTGTCTGCAGGGATATAACATGGGCAGTGTTCTCCCCACACTTTATTTCTCAGTCAGTCCATGCCATAAAATTCCCCTGCCATCCAGCACTGTAATGTGGTCAGTAAGTTGCGTTGCGCTATTTCTATATGAAACGTCAGTGCAGCGTGACTTTCAGACGTGTCAGAGTGGAGAGCAGAGAATATTGCTCCCGCAGTATAAAATAAAGGGCATGCAGTTGCCGGGAGTAACAGACACTAGCAAACACACTGAACAGTGAAGAGAATGGATAGCTGCTAGATGTTTGATACTGGTCTTTTTGTATAACCAGCAAGTATGGCAGTATCTTGACATTGCTGCTATCTGTGTCCAACCAGCAAGCTAAAATAAAGAATGAAGCTTGCAAAGGACGACACATCCTGTGAGGTCACATCCCTTGTATGGGTGCCCCTTTAATGGGTGTGAGCACAAGCACTCACCTATCCTGCCACCCCCATCTCACAAAACACAGTCACGGATCTAGGGAGCAGCATGGGCGCACACACTGACTGCAAGCACACCGGCAAGAAAAGTGTTATGAAAAAGCTACTAATGTGGGGCATATGTGTAAGGTACATTACTGTATGGAATTATGTGTATTATGGGCATTACTAATGTGGGGCATATGTGTAAGGTGCATTATTGTGGGGAATTATGTGTATTATGGGCATTACTAATGTGGTTCATATGTGTAAGGTGCATTATTGTGGGGAATTATGTGTATTATGGGCATTACTAATGTGGGGTATATGTGTAAGGTGCATTACTGTATGGAATTATGTGTATTATGGGCATTACTAATGTGGGGCATATGTGTAAGGTGCATTACTGTATGGAATTATGTGTATTATGGGCATTACTAATGTGGGGTATATGTGTAAGGTACATTACTGTATGGAATTATGTGTATTATGGGCATTACTAATGTGGGGCATATGTGTAAGGTGCATTATTGTGGGGAATTATGTGTATTATGGGTATTACTAATGTGGTTCATATGTGTAAGGTGCATTATTGTGGGGAATTATGTGTATTATGGGCATTACTAATGTAGGGTATATGTGTAAGGTGCATTATTGTATGGAATTATGTGTATTATGGGCATTACTAATGTGGGGTATATGTGTAAGGTGCATTACTGTATGGAATTATGTGTATTATGGGCATTACTAATGTGGTTCATATGTGTAAAGTGCATTATTGTATGGAATTATGTGTATTATGGGCATTACTAATGTGGGGTATATGTTAGAGATGAGCGGGTTCGGTTTCTCTGAATCCGAACCCGCCAGAACTTCATGGTTTTTTTCACGGGTCCGAGCAGACTCGGATCTTCCCGCCTTGCTCGGTTAACCCGAGCGCGCCCGAACGTCATCATGACGCTGTCGGATTCTCGCGAGGCTCGGATTCTATCGCGAGACTCGGATTCTATATAAGGAGCCGCGCGTCGCCGCCATTTTCACACGTGCATTGAGATTGATAGGGAGAGGACGTGGCTGGCGTCCTCTCCATTTAGATTATAAGAGACTGAGAGAGATTTACTGGAGCTGACTAGGAGGAGTACTGTTACTGTAGAAGTGTAGAGACTGAGTGGAGAGAGTTTACTAGTGAGGACAGTGCAGTTTACTTTATAATCCGTTCTCTGCCTGAAAAAAGCGATACACAGCACACAGTGACTCAGTCACATACCATATCTGTGTGCACTGCTCAGGCTCAGGCCAGTGTGCTGCATCATCTATTATCTATATATAATATTATATATATCTGTCTGACTGCTCAGCTCACACAGCTTATAATTGTGGGGGAGACTGGGGAGCACTACTGCAGTGCCAGTTATAGGTTATAGCAGGAGCCAGGAGTACATAATATATTATATAGTGAGTGACCACCAGACACACAGTGCAGTTTATTTAATATATCCGTTCTCTGCCTGAAAAAAGCGATACACACAGTGACTCAGTCAGTCACATACCATATCTGTGTGCACTGCTCAGGCTCAGGCCAGTGTGCTGCATCATCTATTATCTATATATAATATTATATATATCTGTCTGACTGCTCAGCTCACACAGCTTATAATTGTGGGGGAGACTGGGGAGCACTACTGCAGTGCCAGTTATAGGTTATAGCAGGAGCCAGGAGTACATAATATATTATATAGTGAGTGACCACCAGACACACAGTGCAGTTTATTTAATATATCCGTTCTCTGCCTGAAAAAAGCGATACACACAGTGACTCAGTCAGTCACATACCATATCTGTGTGCACTGCTCAGGCTCAGGCCAGTGTGCTGCATCATCTATTATCTATATATAATATTATATATATCTGTCTGACTGCTCAGCTCACACAGCTTATAATTGTGGGGGAGACTGGGGAGCACTACTGCAGTGCCAGTTATAGGTTATAGCAGGAGCCAGGAGTACATAATATATTATATAGTGAGTGACCACCAGACACACAGTGCAGTTTATTTAATATATCCGTTCTCTGCCTGAAAAAAGCGATACACACAGTGACTCAGTCAGTCACATACCATATCTGTGTGCACTGCTCAGGCTCAGGCCAGTGTGCTGCATCATCTATATATATTATATATCTGTCTGACTGCTCAGCTCACACAGCTTATAATTGTGGGGGAGACTGGGGAGCACTACTGCAGTGCCAGTTATAGGTTATAGCAGGAGCCAGGAGTACATATTATATTAAAATTAAACAGTGCACACTTTTGCTGCAGGAGTGCCACTGCCAGTGTGACTGACCAGTGACCTGACCACACTGACCACCAGTATAGTTAGTAGTATACTTATATTGTGATTGCCTGAAAAAGTTAAACACTCGTCGTGTGACTTCACTTGTGTGTTTTTTTTTTTTTATTCTATAAAAATAAAACTCATTCTGCTGACAGACAGTGTCCAGCAGGTCCGTCATTATATAATATATAATATATACCTGTCCGGCTGCAGTAGTGATATATATATATTTTTTATATCATTTATCATCCAGTCGCAGCAGACACAGTACGGTAGTTCACGGCTGTGGCTACCTCTGTGTCTCTGCACTCGGCAGGCAGTCCGTCCATAATTGTAATACCACCTAACCGTGGATTTTTTTCATTCTTCTTTATACATACATAGTTACATAGACATCTTCTCTTTATCAACCAGTCTATATTAGCTGCAGACACAGTACAGTACGGTAGTTCACGGCTGTGGCTACCTCTGTGTCTGCACTCGGCAGGCAGTCCGTCCATAATTGTATACCACCTAACCGTGGTTTTTTTTCATTCTTCTTTATACATACATAGTTACATAGACATCTTCTCTTTATCAACCAGTCTATATTAGCTGCAGACACAGTACAGTACGGTAGTTCACGGCTGTGGCTACCTCTGTGTCTGCACTCGGCAGGCAGTCCGTCCATAATTGTATACCACCTAACCGTGGATTTTTTTCAGTCTTCTTTATACATACATAGTTACATAGACATCTTCTCTTTATCAACCAGTCTATATTAGCTGCAGACACAGTACAGTACGGTAGTTCACGGCTGTGGCTACCTCTGTGTCTGCAGTCGGCAGGCAGTCCATAATTGTATACTAGTATCCATCTCCATTGTTTACCTGAGGTGCCTTTTAGTTGTGCCTATTAAAATATGGAGAACAAAAATGTTGAGGTTCCAAAATTAGGGAAAGATCAAGATCCACTTCCACCTCGTGCTGAAGCTGCTGCCACTAGTCATGGCCGAGACGATGAAATGCCAGCAACGTCGTCTGCCAAGGCCGATGCCCAATGTCATAGTACAGAGCATGTCAAATCCAAAACACCAAATATCAGAAAAAAAAGGACTCCAAAACCTAAAATAAAATTGTCGGAGGAGAAGCGTAAACTTGCCAATATGCCATTTACCACACGGAGTGGCAAGGAACGGCTGAGGCCCTGGCCTATGTTCATGGCTAGTGGTTCAGCTTCACATGAGGATGGAAGCACTCAGCCTCTCGCTAGAAAAATGAAAAGACTCAAGCTGGCAAAAGCAGCACAGCAAAGAACTGTGCATTCTTCGAAATCCCAAATCCACAAGGAGAGTCCAATTGTGTCGGTTGCGATGCCTGACCTTCCCAACACTGGACGTGAAGAACATGCGCCTTCCACCATTTGCACGCCCCCTGCAAGTGCTGGAAGGAGCACCCGCAGTCCAGTTCCTGATAGTCAGATTGAAGATGTCAGTGTTGAAGTACACCAGGATGAGGAGGATATGGGTGTTGCTGGCGCTGGGGAGGAAATTGACCAGGAGGATTCTGATGGTGAGGTGGTTTGTTTAAGTCAGGCACCCGGGGAGACACCTGTTGTCCGTGGGAGGAATATGGCCGTTGACATGCCAGGTGAAAATACCAAAAAAATCAGCTCTTCGGTGTGGAGGTATTTCACCAGAAATGCGGACAACAGGTGTCAAGCCGTGTGTTCCCTTTGTCAAGCTGTAATAAGTAGGGGTAAGGACGTTAACCACCTCGGAACATCCTCCCTTATACGTCACCTGCAGCGCATTCATAATAAGTCAGTGACAAGTTCAAAAACTTTGGGTGACAGCGGAAGCAGTCCACTGACCAGTAAATCCCTTCCTCTTGTAACCAAGCTCACGCAAACCACCCCACCAACTCCCTCAGTGTCAATTTCCTCCTTCCCCAGGAATGCCAATAGTCCTGCAGGCCATGTCACTGGCAATTCTGACGAGTCCTCTCCTGCCTGGGATTCCTCCGATGCATCCTTGCGTGTAACGCCTACTGCTGCTGGCGCTGCTGTTGTTGCCGCTGGGAGTCGATGGTCATCCCAGAGGGGAAGTCGTAAGCCCACTTGTACTACTTCCAGTAAGCAATTGACTGTTCAACAGTCCTTTGCGAGGAAGATGAAATATCACAGCAGTCATCCTACTGCAAAGCGGATAACTGAGGCCTTGACAACTATGTTGGTGTTAGACGTGCGTCCGGTATCCGCCGTTAGTTCACAGGGAACTAGACAATTTATTGAGGCAGTGTGCCCCCGTTACCAAATACCATCTAGGTTCCACTTCTCTAGGCAGGCGATACCGAGAATGTACACGGACGTCAGAAAAAGACTCACCAGTGTCCTAAAAAATGCAGTTGTACCCAATGTCCACTTAACCACGGACATGTGGACAAGTGGAGCAGGGCAGGGTCAGGACTATATGACTGTGACAGCCCACTGGGTAGATGTATGGACTCCCGCCGCAAGAACAGCAGCGGCGGCACCAGTAGCAGCATCTCGCAAACGCCAACTCTTTCCTAGGCAGGCTACGCTTTGTATCACCGCTTTCCAGAATACGCACACAGCTGAAAACCTCTTACGGCAACTGAGGAAGATCATCGCGGAATGGCTTACCCCAATTGGACTCTCCTGTGGATTTGTGGCATCGGACAACGCCAGCAATATTGTGTGTGCATTAAATATGGGCAAATTCCAGCACGTCCCATGTTTTGCACATACCTTGAATTTGGTGGTGCAGAATTTTTTAAAAAACGACAGGGGCGTGCAAGAGATGCTGTCGGTGGCCAGAAGAATTGCGGGACACTTTCGGCGTACAGGCACCACGTACAGAAGACTGGAGCACCACCAAAAACTACTGAACCTGCCCTGCCATCATCTGAAGCAAGAAGTGGTAACGAGGTGGAATTCAACCCTCTATATGCTTCAGAGGTTGGAGGAGCAGCAAAAGGCCATTCAAGCCTATACAATTGAGCACGATATAGGAGGTGGAATGCACCTGTCTCAAGTGCAGTGGAGAATGATTTCAACGTTGTGCAAGGTTCTGATGCCCTTTGAACTTGCCACACGTGAAGTCAGTTCAGACACTGCCAGCCTGAGTCAGGTCATTCCCCTCATCAGGCTTTTGCAGAAGAAGCTGGAGGCATTGAAGAAGGAGCTAAAAGGGAGCGATTCCGCTAGGCATGTGGGACTTGTGGATGCAGCCCTTAATTCGCTTAACAAGGATTCACGGGTGGTCAATCTGTTGAAATCAGAGCACTACATTTTGGCCACCGTGCTCGATCCTAGATTTAAAGCCTACCTTGGATCTCTCTTTCCGGCAGACACAAGTCTGCTGGGGTTGAAAGACCTGCTGGTGACAAAATTGTCAAGTCAAGCGGAACGCGACCTGTCAACATCTCCTCCTTCACATTCTCCCGCAACTGGGGGTGCGAGGAAAAGGCTCAGAATTCCGAGCCCACCCGCTGGCGGTGATGCAGGGCAGTCTGGAGCGACTGCTGATGCTGACATCTGGTCCGGACTGAAGGACCTGACAACGATTACGGACATGTCGTCTACTGTCACTGCATATGATTCTCTCAACATTGATAGAATGGTGGAGGATTATATGAGTGACCGCATCCAAGTAGGCACGTCACACAGTCCGTACTTATACTGGCAGGAAAAAGAGGCAATTTGGAGGCCCTTGCACAAACTGGCTTTATTCTACCTAAGTTGCCCTCCCACAAGTGTGTACTCCGAAAGAGTGTTTAGTGCCGCCGCTCACCTTGTCAGCAATCGGCGTACGAGGTTACATCCAGAAAATGTGGAGAAGATGATGTTCATTAAAATGAATTATAATCAATTCCTCCGCGGAGACATTGACCAGCAGCAATTGCCTCCACAAAGTACACAGGGAGCTGAGATGGTGGATTCCAGTGGGGACGAATTGATAATCTGTGAGGAGGGGGATGTACACGGTGATATATCGGAGGGTGAAGATGAGGTGGACATCTTGCCTCTGTAGAGCCAGTTTGTGCAAGGAGAGATTAATTGCTTCTTTTTTGGGGGGGGGGTCCAAACCAACCCGTCATATCAGTCACAGTCGTGTGGCAGACCCTGTCACTGAAATGATGGGTTGGTTAAAGTGTGCATGTCCTGTTTTGTTTATACAACATAAGGGTGGGTGGGAGGGCCCAAGGACAATTCCATCTTGCACCTCTTTTTTCTTTTCTTTTTCTTTGCATCATGTGCTGATTGGGGAGGGTTTTTTGGAAGGGACATCCTGCGTGACACTGCAGTGCCACTCCTAGATGGGCCCGGTGTTTGTGTCGGCCACTAGGGTCGCTAATCTTACTCACACAGTCAGCTACCTCATTGCGCCTCTTTTTTTCTTTGCGTCATGTGCTGTTTGGGGAGGGTTTTTTGGAAGGGACATCCTGCGTGACACTGCAGTGCCACTCCTAGATGGGCCCGGTGTTTGTGTCGGCCACTAGGGTCGCTAATCTTACTCACACAGCTACCTCATTGCGCCTCTTTTTTTCTTTGCGTCATGTGCTGTTTGGGGAGGGTTTTTTGGAAGGGACATCCTGCGTGACACTGCAGTGCCACTCCTAGATGGGCCCGGTGTTTGTGTCGGCCACTAGGGTCGCTAATCTTACTCACACAGCTACCTCATTGCGCCTCTTTTTTTCTTTGCGTCATGTGCTGTTTGGGGAGGGTTTTTTGGAAGGGCCATACTGCGTGACACTGCAGTGCCACTCCTAGATGGGCCCGGTGTTTGTGTCGGCCACTAGGGTCGCTAATCTTACTCACACAGCTACCTCATTGCGCCTCTTTTTTTCTTTGCGTCATGTGCTGTTTGGGGAGGGTTTTTTGGAAGGGACATCCTGCGTGACACTGCAGTGCCACTCCTAGATGGGCCCGGTGTTTGTGTCGGCCACTAGGGTCGCTTATCTTACTCACACAGCGACCTCGGTGCAAATTTTAGGACTAAAAATAATATTGTGAGGTGTGAGGTATTCAGAATAGACTGAAAATGAGTGAAAATTATTGTTTTTGAGGTTAATAATACTTTGGGATCAAAATGACCCCCAAATTCTATGATTTAAGCTGTTTTTTAGTGTTTTTTGAAAAAAACACCCGAATCCAAAACACACCCGAATCCGACAAAAAAAATTCGGTGAGGTTTTGCCAAAACGCGTTCGAACCCAAAACACGGCCGCGGAACCGAACCCAAAACCAAAACACAAAACCCGAAAAATTTCAGGCGCTCATCTCTAGTATATGTGTAAGGTACATTACTGTATGGAATTATGTGTATTATGGGCATTACTAATGTGGTTCATATGTGTAAGGTGCATTATTGTGGGGAATTTTGTGTATTATGGGCATTACTAATGTGGGGTATATGTGTAAGATGCATTACTGTATGGAATTATGTGTATTATGGGCATTACTAATGTGGTTCATATGTGTAAGGTGCATTATTGTGGGGAATTTTGTGTATTATGGGCATTACTAATGTGGGGTATATGTGTAAGGTGCATTACTGTATGGAATTATGTGTATTATGGGCATTACTAATGTGGTTCATATGTGTAAGGTGCATTATTGTGGGGAATTTTGTGTATTATGGGCATTACTAATGTGGGGTATATGTGTAAGGTACATTACTGTATGGAATTATGTGTATTATGGGCATTACTAATGTGGTTCATATGTGTAAGGTGCATTATTGTGGGGAATTTTGTGTATTATGGGCATTACTAATGTGGGGTATATGTGTAAGGTGCATTACTGTGTGGAATTATGTGTATTATGGGCATTACTGTGAGGCATTATGCAGGGTTGAACTGGTCCACAGGGGCACAGGGTAACCCCCTGAAGGGCCCCACTGCCTGAGTGTTGCTGGGTCAGATGCAGAACTAGCGGCGGTGCTAGGGGGTACCAGACAAATTTTGCCTAGTGCATCAAATTGGCTAGGGCCGGCTCTGGGTGTTGGGAAGGCGTGGAATGGGAAATGGAGGCCGCTCTGCGCCTGTCTTTGCAGCCTGGCTGTGGAGGCAAGGAGGCAACCACAAATCAGTGATGCGATTGCTATTGAATTGCATTCACATCACTGCCAGCCATTTGCCTGCTGGGCAGCCTTGCCCTGTGCTGGGTGGCCCCAGCATGCGATCCCAGGCAGTTGCAATTTTACTGTTTTAACTCTATTGTACATGAGCATACATGGGTTTCTGTGAGCAAATGATGTTGTTCCATGCAGGGGCGTAAGTTCATACTAGGAGCCTGGAGTTAAGATAGTTGTTGGTGCCACCCACCTCCCCTCCCACACTTGCGTTCAAAATGGGGTGGGGAGAGGGGTTTTTCTAATTACCTGGGCCTATACTTGTTAGAGGGGCCCAGCCTGGGTCATTTGCTAGCCCCCCGTGCGGCTGCCTATGCCTCCTGTATAGCTGTGAGAAGGAGGGGATGTTAGTGCGGTGGAAGTGTGCACTCAAGAGGAAGTCTCTCTCATACAGCAGGTGCCGGCTGCAGTGGGAGGGGCTATGAGAGTGTCCCTGCCAAGGCCGGGGCAAGGTTTCTGGGCAACCTAGGCATACCCTAGGCATGCCTATTTACCCCCCCACCCCAGTACCTGCTTGCATACAAATTGAATTGACAGGCATGTTAAAAATAAATGGAGTTGGGGAACAATGAGGACTATATACTGCACATTATATCTGCTGAGGGGAGGAAGCAGGGACTACATACACTGTACATTATCTGTGGTGATGGGGCAGCAGGGGCTTTACAAGAATGTACATTGTGGCACCCAATTCCATGCCATTTTTTCAATCTCGGGTATGGGGATTGAAAAATAGTAAATCCCGGGATACCCGGGATTGGCTTTCATACTCTGTGTCCGCCCGCCCCGCATCTCCCCACCCTACCCGCAGACATAAATCAACTCACCAAGCTTCCAGGGGGCGGGTGGAATTTCATTCCCCGGTAGCTTCATCCATACGCTGAGGGCAGCGGGCAGCACTGTGTTGTCTGCAGGTGGAGCCGAAAGGAGGCGGCGGTTGACCGCCGCCGTATCATCAGTCTCAGTTGTTGGTGACTGCGCAGCGTGACATCAGAGTCAGAGGTCACGCTGCGCAGGGGGAGCCAGGAGTAGGGAGCCGGGCAGCCCAACGGAGGACGCTCAACGCTGCCCGGCATTAAAGGCCCGCCTTATCCTTCAATCCCTGGGACTGGAGCTTCCAATCTCGGGATTGAATCCCGGCCTGTTTTTGGCCTAAATCCCAGGATTGGAGATTGGCCACCCTAATTGTGAATGAAGTCTCCTATTGTGCACCCCCAGCAGCAGTAATAATATATTGCAGAGCTCAAGGCCCCAGATAACATATAAATAAGATCTGTATATATATATATATATATATTGTAATAGCTTAAGACCACGATTACCCCCACGCAAAGAGTGTGGAATGTGGTCAATCATTCTGTACTTAAGAGAGGCAAGATTGTGAGCCGCCGTTGCGAAATACCTCGCAACTGCCTGGTCACTCTTGCCAGTTGCTAATGTGGCTTTAATAGACGAGCGATGTGCCGCCATCCGCTCCTTAAAAGGCCGTTCCGTCTTTCCTATGTAGGAAAGACCGCACGGACAAATTATTTGATAGACCGT
Source organism: Pseudophryne corroboree (assembly GCF_028390025.1). Lineage (NCBI taxonomy): Eukaryota > Metazoa > Chordata > Amphibia > Anura > Myobatrachidae > Pseudophryne > Pseudophryne corroboree. The sequence continues at coordinate 213,541,209 of NC_086447.1, forward strand.
AAAAGTTGAATTACACGTGAGTCTATGATGGATCTGTAAGGTTTTACCAGTTAAAGGATGATAAAAAGAATCACCTGGAATCATATTTACAGGTCACACACGTGCATCTTACGCAACCTACTTTACCCCGATAGATACTGGGGACTGGCTCTGTGATATATATACACACATGTATAGTTTGATAGTGTTAGCTATACTGTATATGGCAAAATCACATTAACCTGTTCACACACAAAATAATGTAATTGCATTTCATTTACACAAGAGATACTACAGTATTGCCTTGGCAGTGTTAATAAGCAAATAAGCATATGTAACAAAAATATACACACACACACACACACACACACACACACACACACACACACACACACACACGTAATTTATACACTCCCCATGTGCTAAACTTACTAAAGCTTCTAAAACAGATAAGCGGAGGTGTTGCTCATAGCAGTCAATAACATTCTAGCTATCATTTTTCTACTACATTCTAGAAAATTATAGGTATGATCTTACTGGTTGCTATGGGCAACACCACCATTTGTCTTGTATAGAAGCTTTAGTAAATCTAACCCCGTGCTTTTATAATTTCTTTCATGAGCATTTACAGCCTGCCCAGTAAACTACGAAACAAATCCACAGTATGTACAATATTGATGTGTAATGTATTAAGAAAAGGACCTGTTCATACTGTATGTCAGTGGTTCCCAAACTGTGTGCCGTGGCACCCTGGGGTGCCTCGGGACACTTGCAGGGGTGCCTCGGGTTGGGGGTCCAGAACCAATTCAAATTCTGAATGGTCAATGTAAAAAGCAAAACCAGTGTTAACGGCTGACAATCATAAAATATATTGACAATCAGAAGCAAATCTTGTCCCTCACCACATAAGTTACCCTAAGGGTGACACATAAAGACAATTTACTTAATTTAATATTTCTTTCTAAATTTTTCAATATTAACCTATTGGCTTAGGGGTGCCGTGAAAATAATTCTGATACTCTAGGGTGCCATGATTCAAAAAAGTTTGGGAACCACTGCTGTATGTAAAAATGGTCAAAACAAATCAGCATGGATTTGGGTGATTTTATAATAACTACAGAACTAAGGCCGTGTACACACGGTAAGATCTTTTCTTCCGATTCTGACTATAAAGTCAGAATCGGAAGAAAAGATAGTGCAGATCGCAAGGTGACAGTCACCTTGCGATCCCGATCCGATGCCGATGCGCGGCCCCGCGCGGTCGGCATCGGCCGAAAAAATAGGCTGTGCAGGCAAGTCAATCCTGACTATCTCTATAGAAGAGATAGTCAGGATTGACACTTAGCCAAAATCGCACAGAACCAGGATCGCAAGCACACTCATTATGTGCTTGCGATACTGGCTAAGTGCCGACCAGGCCCCCCGTCGCACAGTGAGAATCGGATAAGTCCGAATCTCACCGTGTGTACACACCCTAAGGCCCATATTTATCAAGCCTTGGAGAGTAATAAATTGCACGGTGATAACGTACCACCCAATCATTTCCTAACTGAGTGATAAATTGCATGGTGATAAAGTACCAGCCAATCAGCTCTTAACTGCTAAGTTACCGGCTGTTTTTGAAAAATTATAGTTAGGAGCTGATTGGTTGGTACTTAACCACCTTGCAATTTATCACTCTCCAAGGCATGATAAATCTGGGCCTAAATCTCAGGAATCACACACAAAAACTGTAATTTAAAATATTGTTAAAAGAAAAAGTCCAAAAACTGAACAAAGTTACATTGTGGAAATTATTTTTACCCTTAAAACTCCTTATTAAATGACATTTGTAACCAGGAATGACAGACTCACAATTACTATTGGCTCAATATTGAGTATAATTTGTTGAACTGAACAGTAGATGATCCACTCATCTCTACTACTACTATGCAGCAGAGAGATAAGACCGCTCAGCAAATTGTTCTGTTTTTGCACATTATTCATTCTCAGTTGTGTTTTTGCACATTTATCATTCTGATTCCACCTTATGGCATAGAAATAGCTAAATTGAAATATCAGGTATTGTATATTTTTTCGGAAACGCTGTCTGAAATTAAATCAAAATAACTTCTATTAAAACTGCAGACACAAGAACATCAGTCTACAGTGATCTTACTGCATAGATGTCATCGCTGTGCCTATTGAAAGATAGAGCCCTATTATCTATGGGGAGATAATGTAATGTGAGTTAGCCAATACAATGAGGCATTAATTACAGTGCTTGGCTCCCTAACCTGCTGGCACTGATTGTCTGGTGTCCTCCTAGCTCTTCTTTCCAGAAAGGAGATATTAAACCTCTGTCTCCACTTCCCCTCAGGTGTTCTGCACTATTTATTTTCTAGGTGCAGTGGTCACAGGAAGCTCAGCAAAGCGTGGAGGGCTCTGAAGCAGCCCATAGCTTTTTAATTAATCAGCCTTGTCCTCCGCAGGTTTGGCTCAAAGGTCTCTTTGTAACAGAGGCAATTATTGCTCTTATCAGAAAACAATGGGATGTCACTCTGTTATTACAGGTATCCCTTTCAACTGGTCTATATAGTGATAGGGAATCACTGATCCTTAGTGCCACCGAGAAGTGATATGCAGAATGGAAAGTTCACCTGTTATAGGGAACAGAAGGAGTGCTGATCAGATTTATAACAAGGGGAAGGGGTCTGTGAGGTAGGCATTTGGTCTGTGTAAGGATACCTTGTCCGAAGTCACCCAATTAGAACAGATTATGACGGAGCCAAGTAAATTGCCTGTCTTAGATCTGCTGAAGTTTTATTAAATTGCTAGTTTATGTCGTACACAGGACAGCAATTAATTAACTCATTCCATCAAGATCCTCATTTGTCTGAGGAGAGGTATTTTGAGCCAATCTCAGAACATTGGTGATGTATAGGGCCAGGGGACTCCATACTCTAGCATTCTGCAAGGTAGCATTTCCCAAATGTTTAATATTTTTAACTAGTTAACTTTTAAATACGTCTCCCTACAGACTTAAGAGCCAGTGTAGTGCAAATTGATGTATTTATATGATGTAATATAATATACTCCTTACTATAAAATATGATGATATTACAGATCATGGACATAACAATAGTGGGTGCAGGGGGATTGCTATGGGACCCAGAGGCATAGGGGGGCCTAGGGTTATAAAGCTGCATACCAATTTCACAGATTTGACTGCTAATCAATAGGGTCTGATCCATTGCCCAGCCTGAACTGTGTGACATTACATTATCAGTGAGGGGAGTGTGTATTGGATGTTATAATGGTAAGGAGGCACTGTAATGTGGCATCAGTTGAACTGGAGGCCATTGTAATGTGCCTTAATCTAATCTGCTCATTGTAATGTGGAGGGCACTTTAATTTGGCATAATAAGAACTGGGACATTTTAATGTGGCACAATATGAAATTAAGGTGCTATAGTGAGACATAGTATGAACTGGGGCACTATAACATTGCATAATTTTATTTGGAAGACATTCTAATGTGGCACAATGTGAACAGGGGGCACTGTAGTGGTATAATATGAACTGGGGACATTGTATGTTGCAATGTGAATTAGGGATACTGTGTGCGTGTACTGACAGCCCTACAATGCAACATAGTGTAAATTAGGGAACTACAATTTTTTCATAAAATAAACTAGGGCACTACTATGGTTCAGCAAATAAACTAAGGCACTACTAGGGTTCAGCAAATAAACTAGGGCACAATTATGGGGCATAACATGAATAACTGCTGTGGAGAGGTGTCTCTTAAGAACCATTTCGACAGGGGAAACTTCAATATGTTGCTATGGGGCCCATAAAGTTCTGGTTACGCCCCTGTTACAGATCACTGAGTAGTTCCATGACTGACTGTATAAAATGCACAAAGGCACATGCTGAGTGATTTTATGCAGACCAAAACCTGTGGCTGTTACCAATAAAAACTACTTCTACTTGTAATATCCATCCACCTATCTCAGCTGCTTACAGTAAATAATACTTACGATTCTGTGACCCCCAATACTGACCACTGGGATACCAGCACCTTGCCTACATACCTCACACTGCACAAGTGTGAGTGCGTCTGGGCGCTCGATCTCCACACTCACTCCAGATCCATTAATCGTACAGAGACCTAATGTATCACTGGTGCACTGGTACCATCAGCCGCAGCTGTATAGTTAGTGCACACTGACAGATCTTACACACAAATTACTATTAGTGTTAGATACATGTGTTAGTAATACATTTAGAAGGAAATCTATCAGAAATGTATCAAACCTTGTAAACTGTAGACAACCAGTGAAATTTCTCCTAGTAACTCATCAGCTTCGCCCAATCATTTAATAGAAAATAAGATTTGAAACCTACCGGTAAATCTTTTTCTCGTAGTCCGTAGAGGATGCTGGGACTCCGTAAGGACCATGGGGATAGACGGGCTCCGCAGGAGACATGGGCACTTTAAGAAAGACTTTGGATCTGGGTGTGCACTGGCTCCTCCCTCTATGCCCCTCCTCCAGACCTCAGTTAGAGAAACTGTGCCCAGAGGAGCCCGACAGTACGAGGAAAGGATTTTTGTTAATCCAAGGGCAAGATTCATACCAGCCACACCAATCACACCGTATAACTTGTGATATACTAACCAGTTAACAGTATGAAAACAACATAGCATCAGTCCAAGACCGATGAAAACTATAACATAACCCTTATGTAAGCAAAACTATATACAAGTGTTGCAGAAGAAGTCCGCACTTGGGACGGGCGCCCAGCATCCTCTACGGACTACGAGAAAAAGATTTACCGGTAGGTTTAAAATCTTATTTTCTCTAACGTCCTAGAGGATGCTGGGACTCCGTAAGGACCATGGGGATTATACCAAAGCTCCCAAACGGGCGGGAGAGTGCGGATGACTCTGCAGCACCGATTGAGCAAACAGGAGGTCCTCCTCAGCCAGGGTATCAAACTTATAGAACTTTGCAAAGGTGTTTGACCCCGACCAAGTAGCAGCTCGGCACAGCTGTAGTGCCGAGATCCCTTGGGCAGCCTCCCAAGATGAGCCCACCTTCCTAGTGGAATGGGCCTTAACCGATTTTGGTAACGGCAATCCTGCCATAGAATGCGCCTGCTGAATCGTGTTACAGATCCAGCGAGCAATAGTCTGCTTTGAAGCAGGGCCGCCGACCTTGTTGGCTGCATACAGGACAAACAGTGCTTCTGTTTTTCTGATCCTAGCCGTTCTAGCCACGTCAATATTCTAAGCCCTGACCACATCAAGGGACTCGGAATCCTCCAAGTCACGTGTAGCCACAGGCATGACAATAGGTTGGTTCATATGAAAGGATGAGACCACCTTAGGTAGGAATTGAGGACGGGTCCGCAATTCCGCTCTATCCATATGGAAAACCAGATAGGGGCTTTTATGTGATAAAGCCGCTAATTCCGAAACTCGCCTAGCCGAAGCCAAGGCTAACAACATTACCACCTTCCAAATGAGATATTTCAACTCTACTGTTCTAAGTGGTTCAAACCAATGTGACTTAAGGAAACTTAACACCACGTTAAGGTCCCAAGGCGCCACCGGAGGTACAAAAGGAGGCTGAATATGCAGTACTCCCTTCACAAAAGTCTGTACTTCAGGTAGAGAGGCCAATTCTTTTTGAAAGAAAAGGGATAAGGCCGAAATCTGAACTTTAATGGAGCCTAATTTTAGGCCCAAATTCACTCCAGTTTGTAGGAAGTGAAGAAAACGGCCTAGATGGAATTCTTCCATAGGAGCATTCCCGGACTCACACCAAGAAACATATTTTCGCCATATTCGGTGATAATGTTTAGATGTCACGTCCTTCCTAGCCATTATTAGCGTAGGAATGACCTCATCCGGAATACCTTTTTCCGCTAGGATCCGGCGTTCAACCGCCATGCCGTCAAACGCAGCCGCGGTAAGTCTTGGAACAGACAGGGACCCTGTTGCAACAGGTCCTGTCTTAGAGGAAGAGGCCACGGATCTTCTGTGAGCATTTCCTGCAGATCCGGATACCAGGCCCTTCGTGGCCAATCCGGAACAATGAGTATTGTTCTCACTCCTCTTTTTCTTATTATTCTCAACACCTTGGGTATGAGAGGAAGAGGAGGGAATACATAGACCGACTGGAACACCCACGGTGTCACCAGGGCGTCCACAGCTACCGCCTGAGGATCTCTTGACCTGGCGCAATACCTTTGTAGCTTTTTGTTGTGACGGGACGCCATCATGTCTATTTGGGGTAGTCCCCACCGACTTGCAATCTGTGCGAAGACTTCCTGATGAAGTCCCCACTCTCCCGGATGCAGGTCGTGTCTGCTGAGGAAGTCTGCTTCCCAGTTGTCCACTCCCGGAATGAACACTGCTGACAGTGCGCTTACATGACTCTCCGCCCAGCGAAGAATTCTGGTGGCTTCCGCCATCGCCACTCAGCTCCTTGTGCCGACCTGGCGGTTTACATGAGCTACTGCGGTGACGTTGTCTGACTGGATCAGAACTGGTCGGTCGCGAAGTAAGGTCTCCGCTTGACGTAGGGCGTTGTATATGGCCCTTAGTTCCAGGATGTTGATGTGAAGACAAGTCTCTTGACTTGACCAAAGGCCTTGGAAATTTCTTCCCTGTGTGACTGCTCCCCAACCTCGGAGGCTCGCGTCCGTGGTCACCAGGATCCGATCCTGAATGACGAACCTGCGGCCCTCTAGAAGGTGAGCACTCTGCAGCCACCACAGGAGAGATACCCTGGCCCTGGGGGACAGGGTGATCCGCTGATGCATTTGCAGATATGACCCGGACCATTTGTCCAATAGGTCCCATTGGAAAGTCCTTGCATGGAACCTGCCGAAGGGAATGGCTTCGTACGTCGTCACCATTTTTCCCAGGACTTGAGTGCAATGATGCACTGACACTTGTTTTGGCTTCAACAGGTTCTTGACTAGAGTCATGAGTTCCTGAGCTTTTTCTATCGGAAGAAAACCCCTTTTCTGGTCTGTATCCAGAATCATGCCCAAGAAGGTCAGACGAGTCGTAGGACTTCGGGATATTGAGAATCCAGCCGTGTTTCTGTAATACCTTCAGTGAAAGTGACACGCTGTTCAACAACTGCTCTTTTGATCTCGCCCTTATTAGGAGATCGTCCAAGTATGGGATAATTGTGACTCCTTGCTTGCGTAGGAGCACCATCATTTCCACCAATTACCCTGAAATTGGTAATGACAATACTGTACCATAATTCTCAGGTACGCCTGATGGGGTGGATAAATGGGAACATGATGGTATGAAGCCTTTATGTCTAGAGTAGATACACCATAAAATCCCCCCCTTCCAGGCTGGCGATGATCGCTCTGAGCGATTCCACCTTGAATTTGAACCTTTTCAAGTATAGGTTCAGAGATTTTAATTTTAAAATAGGTCTGACCGAACCGTCCGGTTTCGGGACTACAGCCAAGGTTGAGTAATATCCCCTTCCTTGTTGAAGGAGGGGAACCTTGAGCACCACCTGTTGGAGATACAATGTGTGAATTGTATTTAATATTATCTCCCTTTCTGGGGGAGAAGCCGGTAGGGCCGATAAGGAAAACCGGCGAGGAGGCACCTCTTCGAATTCCAGCTTGTAACCCTGAGAAACAATTTCTATTGCCCAGGGATCCACCTGAGAGTGAACTCAGATGTGGCTGAAGAGTCGAAGACGAGCTCCCACTGGGGCGGACTCCCTTAGCGGAGCCCCAGCGTCATGCAGTGGATTTAGTAGAGGGCGATGCCGGGGAGAACTTCTGTTCCTGGGAACTAGCTGTGCCCTGCGCCCTTACCTCTGGTAAGAAAGGACGCTCCTCGTACTTTCTTGTTTTTCTGCAACCGAAAGGACTGCATTTGATAATGTCGTGCTTTCTTAGGCTGTGAGGGAATATAAGGCAAAAGATCAGATTTACCAGCTATAGCTGTGGAGACCAGGTCCGAGAGCCCTTCTCCACACAATTCTTCACCCTTGTAAGGTAAAACCTCCATATGCCTCTTTTAGTCGGCATCACCTGTCCATTGCATGTTCCACAGGACACGTCTAGCAGAAATCGACATAGCGTTGACTCTAGAACCCAGTAGACCAATGTCTCTTTGAGCAGGTCTTATATATAAGACAGCATCTTTTATATATCCTAGGGTCAATAACATGGTATCCTTATCTAGGGTTTCAATCTCCGCTGATAAGGTATCTGTCCACGCTGCTACAGCGCTATAAACCCCTGCCGACACAATCGCCGGTCTGAGTAGTGTACCAGAATGTGTGTAAATGGACTTCAAAGTACTTCTCTGCATGCTATCTGCAGGATCCCTGAGGGTAGCTGTATCTTGGTATGTCAGCGCTACCTTTTGGGTAAACGTGTCAACGCCTTGTCCACCTCAGGGGAGGATTCCCATCGTATCCTGGCCCTAGCAGGGAAAGGATACGCCATGAGAATTCTTTTGGGAAACTGCAGTTTCTTGTCTGGAGATTGCCGCTCTTTTTCACACAATTCATTTGGTTCATGAGAGGGAGGAAATGTTATCTCAGCTTTCTTCCCCTTAAACATGTGTACCCTCGTGTCAGGGACAGATGGGTCCTCAGTGATATGCAAAACATCTTTTATTACAATAATCATATATTGAATACTTTTCTGCCAGTTTTGGCTGTAACTTTGCATCATCGTAGTCGACACTGGAGTCAGACTCCGTGTCGGTATCAGTGTCTATTATTTTGGATAGTGGGTGTTTTGAGACTCTGAAGGTCCCTGCGACATAGGGACAGACATGGGTAGATTCCCTGTCTGTTCTCTAATCTTTTGTGCAATAAATTTACCTCAGCACTTAATTCCACATATCCAGTCAGGTGTCGGCGTTGCCGACGGAGACACCACACACACACACATTTGCTCCATCTCCTCCTTAGAAGAGCCTTTTACCTCAGACATGTCGACACACACGTACCGACACACCACACACTCAGGGAATCCTCTTATCTGAAGACAGTTCCCCCACAAGGCCCTTTGGAGAGACAGAGAGAGAGTATGCCAGCACACACCCAGCGCTAATACCCCTGGAAAAACACACAATGTGTTTACCCAGTAGCGCTGTAATACTATTATTTGCTGCCAATTATGTGCCCCCCCCCCCTTCTCTGAAACCCCCTTTCACCGTGGATAAGCAGGGGAGAGTCCGGGGAGCTTCCTCTCAGCTGTGCTGTGGAGAAAATGGCGCTGGTGAGTGCTGAGGGAGAAGCCCTGTCCTGCTTAAATATAATAAAAACTGGCGGGGGCTCTTTATATATACAGTGCCTATCTGTATATATATCTCTTTTGCCAGAAATGAGGTTTATATTGCTGCCCAGGGCGCCCCCCCTGCGCCCTGCACCCTTACAGTGACTGCCGTGTGTGAGGTGTGTGGGAGCAATGGCGTACAGCTGCACTGCTGCGCGTTACCTCAGTGAAGATCATGAAGTCTTCTGCCGCCTCTGAAGTCTTCTTTTTCTTCTCATACTCACCCGGCTTCTATCTTCCGTCTCTGTGAGGAGGACGGCGGCACGGCTCCGGGACGAACTCCAGGGTGAGACCTGTGTTCTGACTCCCTCTGGAGCTAATGGTGTCCAGTAGCCTAAGAAGCAGAGCCTTGAAACTCACAGAAGTTGGTCTGCTTCTCTCCCCTCAGTCCCTCAATGCAGGGAGTCTGTTGCCAGCAGGCTCCCTGAAAATAAAAAACCTAACAAATATACTTTCTGTCAGGAAGCTCAGGAGAGCTCCCTGAAGTGCACCCATCTCCTCTGGGCACAGTATCAAACTGAGGTCTGGAGGAGGGGCATAGAGGGAGGAGCCAGTGCACACCCAGATCCAAAGTCTTTCTTAAAGTGCCCATGTCTCCTGCGGAGCCCGTCTATCCCCATGGTCCTTACGAAGTCCCAGCATTCTCTAGGACGTTAGAGAAAGTATTTGATAAATGCTAGTTTTAAGGGGAATGGTTGCTATGGGCAACTTCTCCACTCTTTAGGTTTGATACATTTCCCTACAGTTCCCATACTGTTATGAATGACTTTTAAGATTAATAGATGTACAGTATACACACTGTAAAGTACAAACAATAGATACTCTGATGTAAAGCCACTTAATGGGGCGTTGGGCCAGCACATGGCACCAGTATAGCCTGTATGCCCTGTGGCATTTAGTCTACCATCGTCCATCTGTACAGGTAGGATGCACCATTCTTTCTCTGATAGGGAAGTTACTCAACTGATATCTTACTGATATAGATGTGGAAAACGCTGTCTCCGACTCAGGGGTCTATTTACTAAGCATTGGCTGGAGATAAAGTGAACGGAGATAATCTACCAGCCTATGGCTCCTAACTGCTATGTCACACGCTGTGTTTGAAAAATGACAGTTAGGAGCTGATTGGCTGATACTTTATCTCCGTCCACTTTATCTCCATCCAAGGCTTAGTAAATAGACCTCTATATACTCAATTGTGTTAAAAACTAGTGACAGAGAAAAGCACGATATATGAGTAATATCAGTGCAATGCTCATCAAACCATTGCGCGACCCCATGTGCTGCGTGAGTGAGGAAACAATTCTTATCATTAAAGATGTGATGCAACAGAGAGTGAAAATATTTAATCAGTAATATAAAGTAGCAATAAGCCTTGACCTTATCAAGAAAATGCATGCACCCAAAATATGCTGTGAAAGTGTGACCAATAACAAAATGGCACCACTAGTAGCCATCAGATTGTTGAAAACAAGCCCCCAGGACTGTAGAATTAATTAGGTTGGCACCATATATAAACTTGTCCATTTGTCAAGAATATGCGGATGATGGTTCATCTGATAAATATCTCATATAAATTTCCGCTACTGCACAGCAGCATGATAGTCTGTTGTCTGTCATCTTTGAACCACTGAATTGATAAACATAAAGTGCACAATATGATGACTGTATATTTATTAGTGATGAGCGGGTTCGGTTTCTCGGAAACCGAACCCCCCCGAACTTCACCCTTTTTACACGGGTCCGAGCCATACTCGGATTCTCCAGTATGGCTCGGTTAACCCGAGCGCGCCCGAACGTCATCATCCCGCTGTCGGATTCTCGCGAGATTCGGATTCTATATAAGCAGCCGCGCGTCACCGCCATTTTCACTCGTGCATTGGAAATGTTAGGGAGAGGACGTGGCTGGCGTCCTCTCCGTTATTGTTGAACTTGATTGTGCATTATTGCTTAATTGTGGGGAGGGCTGGGGAGCAGCTGTATAATATAGGAGGAGTACAGTGCAGAGTTTTGCTGATCAGTGACCACCAGTTATCCGTTCTCTGCCTGAAAAAAAACGCTCCATATGGGCTAAAACACACTACCCGGCTTTTGCTGGCCGGGAAAAAGCCGGACGGCTTTTTCCCGTGCCGGCATTGTAGTTAACAGTGTGAGGGCTAGGGTCCCTTCACACTGCATGGCCCCGGCCCGGCTGCCGGGCTGCAGCCGGGTTTCACCACTGGAAGGTACGGCCGCCGGGCCGTCTTTGCAGCCAGTAAACCATGTGTGTGAAGGGGAGCTTTCACACACAACGTTTTTTTCTGAAGCCGTGTATGATGCTGCACATGCGCACAGCATCACACACGGCTCAAAGCCGTCCTGTGTAACAGACACTGCCGGTTTCTCCCGGATGGCAAAAAGCCGGACAAAGCTTGTCCGGCTCTTTGCCATCAGGGAAAAACCAGAGTGTGTGTTACAGCCCTTACTGTGCTCAGTGTGCTGCATATATCTGTGCTCACACTGCTTAATTGTGGGGACTGGGGAGCAGCTGTATTATATAGCAGGAGTACAGTGCAGAGTTTTGCTGACAGTGACCACCAGTATACGTTGTCTGCCTGAAAAACACTCCATATCTGTGCTCAGTGTGCTGCTTTATTGTGTGGACTGGGGACCACCAGTATAATATTATATAGGAGGAGTACAGTGCAGAGTTTTGCTGACACAGTGACCACCAATATATATAGCAGTACGGTACGGAAGGCCACTGCTGTACCTACCTCTGTGTCATCATTAAGTATACTATCCATCTACATTCTATACCTGTGGTGCATTTTAGTTTTGCAGTTTGCTGACACAGTGACCACCAGTATACTATATATAGCAGTACGGTACGGAAGGCCACTGCTGTACCTACCTCTGTGTCGTCATTAAGTATACTATCCATCTACATTCTATACCTGTGGTGCATTTTAGTTTTGCAGTTTGCTGACACAGTGACCACCAGTATACTATATATAGCAATACGGTACGGAAGGCCACTGCTGTACCTACCTCTGTGTCGTCATTAAGTATACTATCCATCTACATTCTATACCTGTGGTGCATTTTAGTTTTGCAGTTTGCTGACACAGTGACCACCAGTATACTATATATAGCAGTACGGTACGGAAGGCCACTGCTGTACCTACCTCTGTGTCGTCATTAAGTATACTTACTATCCATCTACATTGTATACCTGTGGTGCATTTTAGTTTTGCAGTTTGCTGACACAGTGACCAGCAGTATACTATATATAGCAGTACGGTACGGAAGGCCACTGCTGTACCTACCTCTGTGTCGTCATTAAGTATACTATCCATCTTCATTCTATACCTGTGGTGCATTTTAGTTTTGCAGTTTGCTGACACAGTGACCACCAGTATACTATATATAGCAGTATGGTACGGAAGGCCACTGTTGTACCTACCTCTGTGTCGTCATTAAGTATACTATCCATCTACATTCTATACCTGTGGTGCATTTTAGTTTTGCAGTTTGCTGACACAGTGACCACCAGTATACTATATATAGCAGTACGGTACGGAAGGCCACTGCTGTACCTACCTCTGTGTCGTCATTAAGTATACTATCCATCTACATTCTATACCTGTGGTGCATTTTAGTTTGCAGTTTGCTGACACAGTGACCACCAGTATACTATGTATAGCAGTACGGTACGGAAGGCCACTGCTGTACCTACCTCTGTGTCGTCATTAAGTATACTATCCATCTACATTCTATACCTGTGGTGCATTTTAGTTTTGCAGTTTGCTGACACAGTGACCACCAGTATACTATTTATAGCAGTACGGTACGGAAGGCCACTGCTGTACCTACCTCTGTGTCGTCATTAAGTATACTGTCCATCTAGATTCTATACCTGTGGTGCATTTTAGTTTTGCAGTTTGCTGACACAGTGACCACCAGTATATATAGCAGTACGGTACGGAAGGCCACTGCTCTACCTACCTCTGTGTCGTCAAGTATACTATCCATCCATACCTGTGGTGCATTTCAGTTGTGCGCAGTATATATAGTAGTAGGCCATTGCTATTGATATATTACTGGCATATAATTCCACACATTAAAAAATGGAGAACAAAAATGTGGAGGTTAAAATAGGGAAAGATCAAGATCCACTTCCACCTCGTGCTGAAGCTGCTGCCACTAGTCATGGCCGAGATGATGAAATGCCATCAATGTCGTCTGCCAAGGCCGATGCCCAATGTCATAGTGGAGAGCATGTAAAATCAAAAAAACAAAAGTTCAGTAAAATGACCCAAAAATCAAAATTGAAAGCATCTGATGAGAAGCGTAAACTTGCCAATATGCCATTTACGACACGGAGTGGCAAGGAACGGCTGAGGCCCTGGCCTATGTTCATGGCTAGTGGTTCAGATTCACATGAGGATGGAAGCACTCATCCTCTCGCTAGAAAAATGAAAAGACTTAAGCTGGCAAAAGCACAGCAAAGAACTGTGCGTTCTTCTAAATCACAAATCCCCAAGGAGAGTCCAATTATGTCGGTTGCGATGCCTGACCTTCCCAACACTGGACAGGAAGAGCTTGCGCCTTCCACCATTTGCACGCCCCCTGCAAGTGCTGGAAGGAGCACCCGCAGTCCAGTTCCTGATAGTCAAATTGAAGATGTCAGTGTTGAAGTACACCAGGATGAGGATATGGGTGTTGCTGGCGCTGGGGAGGAAATTGACAAGGAGGATTCTGATGGTGAGGTGGTTTGTTTAAGTCAGGCACCCAGGGAGACACCTGTTGTCCGTGGGACGGATATGGCCATTGACACGCCTGGTCAAAATACAAAAAAAATCAGCTCTTCGTGTTGAATTATTTCAACACAAATGCGCACAACAGGTGTCAAGCCGTGTGTTGCCTTTGTCAAGCTATAATAAGTAGGGGTAAGGATGTTAACCACCTCGGAACATCCTCCCTTATACGTCACCTGCAGCGCATTCATCAGAAGTCAGTGACAAGGTCAAAAACTTTGGGTGACAGCGGAAGCACTCCACTGACCACTAAATCCCTTCCTCTTGTAACCAAGCTCCTGCAAACCACACCACCAACTCCCTCACTGTCAATTTCCTCCTTGCCCAGGAAAGCCAATAGTCCTGCAGGCCATGTCACTGTCAAGTCTGACGAGTCCTCTCCTGCCTGGGATTCCTCCGATGCATCCTTGAGTGTAACGCCTACTGTTGCTGGCGCTGCTGTTGTAGCTGCTGGGAGTCGATCGTCATCCCAGAGGGGAAGTCGGAAGACCGTTTGTACTACTTCCAGTAAGCAATTGACTGTCCAACAGTCCTTTGCGAGGAAGATGAAATATCACAGCAGTCATCCTGCTGCAAAGCAGATAACTCAGGCCTTGGCAGCCTGGGCGGTGAGAAACGTGGTTCCGGTATCAACCGTTAATTCAGAGGCAACTAGAGACTTGATTGAGGTACTGTGTCCCCGGTACCAAATACCATCTAGGTTCCATGTCTCTAGGCAGGCAATACCGAAAATGTACACAGACCTCAGAAAAAGAGTCACCAGTGTCCTAAAAAATGCAGTTGTACCCAATGTCCACTTAACCCCGGACATGTGGACAAGTGGAGCAGGGCAGACTCAGGACTATATGACTGTGACAGCCCACTGGGTAGATGCATTGCCTCCCGCAGCAAGAACAGCAGCGGTGGCACCAGTAGCAGCATCTCGCAAACGCCAACTCGTTCCTAGGCAGGCTACGCTTTGTATCACCGCTTTCCAGAAGAGGCACACAGCTGACAATCTCTTACGGAAACTGAGGAAGATCATCGCAGAATGGCTTACCCCAATTGGACTCTCCTGGGGATTTGTGACATCGAACAACGCCAGCAATATTGTGCGTGCATTACATCTGGGCAAATTCCAGCATGTCCCATGTTTTGCACATACATTGAATTTGGTGGTGCAGAATTATTTAAAAAACGACAGGGGCGTGCAAGAGATGCTGTCGGTGGCCCGAAGAATTGCGGGCCACTTTCGGCATTTAGCCACCGTGTACAGAAGACTGGAGCACCACCAAACAGTCCTGAACCTGCCCTGCCATCATCTGAAGCAAGAGGTGGTAACGAGGTGGAATTCAACCCTCTATATGCTTCAGAGGATGGAGGAGCAGCAAAAGGCCATTCAAGCCTATACATCTGCAACCCTTTGAACTTGCCACACGTGAAGTCAGTTCAGACACTGCCAGCCTGAGTCATGTCATTCTCCTCATCAGGCTTTTGCAGAAGAAGCTGGAGACATTGAAGGAGGAGCTAAAACAGAGCGATTCCGCTAGGCATGTGGGACTTGTGGATGGAGCCCTTAATTCGCTTAACCAGGATTCACGGGTGGTCAATCTGTTGAAATCAGAGCACTACATTTTGGCCACCGTGCTCGATCCTAGATTTAAAACCTACGTTGTATCTTTCTTTCCGGCAGACACAAGTCTGCAGAGGTTCAAAGACCTGCTGGTGAGAAAATTGTCAAGTCAAGCGGAACGTGACCCGTCAACATCTCCTCCTTCACATTCTCCCGCAACTGGGGGTGCGAGGAAAAGGCTAAGAATTCCAAGCCCACTCGCTGGCGGTGATGCAGGGCAATCTGGAGCGAGTGCTGACATCTGGTCCGGACTGAAGGACCTGCCAACGATTACTGACATGTCGTCTACTGTCACTTCATATGATTCTCTCACCATTGAAAGAATGGTGGAGGATTATATGAGTGACCGCATCCAAGTAGGCACGTCAGACAGTCCGTACGTATACTGGCAGGAAAAAGAGTCAATTTGGAGGCCCTTGCACAAACTGGCTTTATTCTACCTAAGTTGCCCTCCCTCCAGTGTGTACTCCGAAAGAGTGTTTAGTGCAGCCGCTCACCTTGTCAGCAATCGGTGTACGAGGTTACTTCCAGAAAATGTGGAGAAGACAGTGGCGTAACTAGAAATTTTTCTCCCCAAAGCCAAAAAATTCTTTGGCGCCCCCCCCCCCCCCCCCCCCACATAATTAGGAGCAAGAAGGGGATAAATATGCGCGCGCCGAAGGCGTGCGCTGCAAAAAAAGGGGCGTGGTTTTGTTGGAATGGGCGTGGTTTCTCATAAAGGGGCGTGGTATTGCAGGAAAAGACTACCTTATACCCCAGTTTTGCAACCTGCACGCCCAGACGTTAGCCACCACAGGAAAGAAAAATAATCCTGATTCATGCCCCTTACATTGTTTGTCATTTTTCCTCCTTATAGTAATGCCCAGTATACATTATGCCACATACTGCAATGGCCCTTAGATATTATTCCACACACAATAATGCACATGACACATTATGCCACACACCATAATGCCCCCGACACATTATGCCACACACCGTAATGCCTGTGACACATTATGCCACACACCGTAATGCCTGTGACACATTATGCCACACACCGTAATGCCCCCGACACATTATGACAGGAATCGCAATGCCCGTTATACATTATGCTATACACTGCAATGCCCCTGATACATTATAGCACATACAATGCCTGTGACACATTATGACACACACCGCAATGACCTTGAGACATTATACCACAATGCCCGTGATATAGTATACCATACACCGTAATGCCTGTGACACATACCGCAATGCCCTGCCCGTTATACCCTATGCCACACACCGCAATGCCCGTTATGTATTATGCCACACTGCAATGACCCTGAGACATTATACCACATACCACAATGCCCGTGATATAGTATACCACACACCGTAATGCCTGACACATTATGACACACACCGCAATGTCCGTGATACATTATGCCACACACTGCAATGACCCTGAGACATTATACCACATATCACAATGCCCGCGATATAGTATACCATACACCGTAATGCCTGTGACACATTATGACACACACCGCAATGTCCGTGATACATTATGCCACACACCGTAATGCCCATTACACATTAAGTCCTACAGTAAGGCTTCTAATTACTTTTCAATTACCTTCTCGTTGTCAGGGGTTTCATGCACTGGGTGTCATGCTCGTTGCCAGGTGTTTCATGCACTGGGTGTCATGCTCGTTGTCAGGTGTTTCATGCACTGGGTGTCATGCTCGTTGCTAGGAGGTAGTCCTTGTTGCTAGGGCTGTGCTCCCAGTGCCACATATGACCCCAGTGCCAGATATTCCCCCACGGTGCCAGGTACTCACATGCCCCCGGTGCCAAATATAGCCCCCCCCCCATGTGCCAGGTACACATATACCCCCCCCAGTGCCACATATGCCCCCAGTGCCAGATATTCCCCCCCAGTGCCACATATGCCCCCAGTGCCAGATATTCCCCCCGTGCCAGATATGCCGCCAGTGCCATATATTCCCCCCCAGTGCCACATATGCCCCCAGTGCCAGATATTCCCCCAGTGCCAGATATCCCCCCTAGTGCCAGACATCCCCCCCCCAGTGCCATATATGCCCCAGTGCCAGACATCCCCCCCCCAGTGCCAGATATCCCCCCCAGTGCCAGACATCCCCCCCCCAGTGCCATATATGCCCCAGTGCCAGACATCCCCCCCCAGTGCCATATATGCCCCAGTGCCAGACATCCCCCCCAGTGCCATATATGCCCCAGTGCCAGATATCCCCCCTAGTGCCAGACATCTCCCCCCCAGTGCCATATATGCCCCAGTGCCAGACATCCCCCCCCAGTGCCAGATATCCCCCCCAGTGCCAGACATCCCCCCCCAGTGCCATATATGCCCCAGTGCCAGATATCCCCCCTAGTGCCAGACATCTCCCCCCCAGTGCCATATATGCCCCAGTGCCAGACATCCCCCCCAGTGCCAGATATCCCCCCCAGTGCCAGACATCCCCCCCCAGTGCCATATATGCCCCAGTGCCAGACATCCCCCCGCCCCAGTGCCAGATATCCCCCCCAGTGCCAGACATCCCCCCCCCAGTGCCATATATGCCCCAGTGCCAGATATCCCCCCTAGTGCCAGACATCTCCCCCCCAGTGCCATATATGCCCCAGTGCCAGATATCCCCCCTAGTGCCAGACATCTCCCCCCCAGTGCCATATATGCCCCAGTGCCAGACATCCCCCCCCAGTGCCAGATATTCCCCCCAGTGCCGCCGTTGCCGCTTATTGGAGGGACACGGAGGGCACAGATCACCTCTCCTGTGTCCCTCCTGCTGCATCATCTCCGGCGGCCGCGGGTCTAATAGGGGGAAGTGCCGTCCGTGAGCCAATTAGAGCTCACGGACGGCACTTCCCCCTATTAGACCCGCGGCCGCCGGAGATGATGCAGGAGGGACACAGGAGAGGCACACGCTGTGCCGTCCGTGTCCCTCCAACAAGCGGCGGCGGGAAGGAGAAAGCAGACTGACATGCGGGCGCTTGTCCGCATGTCAGTCTGCTGTAATCAGTGGCGCCCCCGCAGCCCCTCGCCCCCAAGCCACCGCGAGGGCTGCGGGGGCAGTAGTTACGCCACTGGGAGAAGATGATGTTCATCAAAATGAATTATAATCAATTCCTCCGTGGAGACATTCACCTGCAGCAATTGCCTCCACAAAGTACACAGGGACCTGAGATGGTGGATTCCAGTGGGGACGAATTAATAATCTGTGAGGAGGGGGATGTACACAGTGAAAGGGGTGAGGAATCGGAGGATGATGATGAGGTGGACATATTGCCTCTGTAGAGCCAGTTTGTGCAAGGAGAGATTGATTGCTTCTTTTTTTGGTGGGGGCCCAAACCAACCAGTCATGTCAGTCACAGTCGTGTGGCAGACCCTGTCGCTGAAATGATGGGTTCGTTAAAGTGTGCATGTCCTGTTTATACAACATAAGGGTGGGTGGGAGGGCCCAAGGACAATTCCATCTTGCACCTCTTTTTTCTTTCATTTTTCTTTGTATCATGTGCTGTTTGGGGACAATTTTTTTGAAGTGCCATCCTGCCTGACACTGCAGTGCCACTCCTAGATGGGCCAGGAGTTTGTGTCGGCCACTTGTGTCGCTTAGCTTAGTCACACAGCGACCTTGGTGCGCCTCTTTTTTTCTTTGCATCATGTGCTGTTTGGGGACAATTTTTTGAAGTGCCATACTGCCTGACACTGCAGTGCCACTCCTAGATGGGCCAGGTGTTTGTGTCGGCCACTTGTGTTGCTTAGCTTAGTCACACAGCGACCTTGGTGCGCCTCTTTTTTTCTTTGCATCATGTGCTGTTTGGGGACAATTTTTTGAAGTGCCATCCTGCCTGACACTGCAGTGCCACTCCTAGATGGGCCAGGTGTTTGTGTCGGCCACTTGTGTCGCTTAGCTTAGCCATCCAGCGACCTCGGTGCAAATTTTAGGACTAAAAATAATATTGTGAGGTGTTCAGAATAGACTGTAAATGAGTGGAAATTATGGTTATTGAGGTTAATAATACTATGGGATCAAAATGACCCCCAAATTCTATGATTTAAGCTGTTTTTTAGGGTTTTTTGTAAAAAACACCTAAATCCAAAACACACCCGAATCCGACAAAAAAATTTCGGTGAGGTTTTGCCAAAACGCGTCCGAATCCAAAACACGGCCGCGGAACCGAATCCAAAACCAAAACACAAAACCCGAAAAATGTCCGGTGCACATCACTAATATTTATGTACAGCAAGCTGATTGTGATACCTGCTTTGTGTTATTCATGTTGGATGCCTTTTGATTAGATTTGATCTGCGTACACTCACCTGATTTGTATTGCACTAAGAATTAATGCACCAGATTAAGATCTTGGCATGTTTGCTTTTGTCTACTACTGCCTCCTAGCTGGTTATGTTTTTTTCTCACAATTCCATGCTGACATCATTGTAGATGGCATTGCTTGTAAAACCTTATCAAGTTGAACTGTATAAATATAAATACAACTTACATGCTTTATAGAATATGTGTACACTAGCTGTTCTACCCGTTCTTCACACAGGAGTTTCTGATTTTCATGGCTGTAAATATAAATGAGTGTTAAAAATTTGGTAAATCTATAGAGATGTAAATTTGAAATGTCTTAATGTAAGTAAATATTAATCCATCGTTATCCGAGGAGCACCCGTAGCAGATATGGTAAAAAGTGGCAGGACCAGTTTTGTAGTTTATTATTCTACACACTGGAGGTGCAATCCAAATTTTGATCTGATTGTCCATCTGGGCGTTATCGTTCACGCAATGCAAGCCACGCATCGGTAATGACGTTATTATGTCAAGCTCCTTTTCATCCCCTTAGGGGAGGTTTATTAAAATTCTAATTACATTGTTTTCCGTTTTTCCACCTGAAGAATAATTAAGTAAGTAAGATAATTAGTGATGAGTCAGTCAGTCAGTGAGGGCTTTCGCATTTACTTATATAGATGTGTAATTTAGGGGGAGATTTAGCAAAGCTTGGAGAGTGATAAAGTGGAGAGAAATAAAGGGCCTAATTCAGATCTGTTCGCTCGCTAGCTATTTTTTGCAGTGCTGCGAATAGATAGACGCCACCTATAGGGGAGTATATTTTAGCTTTGCAAGTGTGCGAACGCGTGTGAAGCTGCCCTGTACAAAATCAGCTTGTGCAGTTTCTGAGTAGCTCTGACCTTACTTAGCCGCTGCGATCACTTCAGCCTATTAGAGCCCGGAATTGACGTCAGACACCTGTCCTGCAAACGCTTGAACATGCCTGCGTTTTTCCAACCACTCCCAGAAAACGGTCAGTTGCCACCCACAAACGGCCTCTTCCTGTCAATCTCCTTGTGAACGGCTGTGCGACTGGTTTCTTCACTAGAACCAATGCACAACAATGATCCGCTTTGTAACCGTATGGTGCGCCTGTACATTGCGGTGCATACGCAGTAGTTACCTGATCGCTGCGCAGCGAAAAACGCTAGCAAGCGAACAGATCTGAATTAGGCCCAAAGTACCAACCAATCAGCTCCTGTAATTTTAGAGACTGCGTTTGAAAAATGTCAGTTAGGAGCTGAGTGGTTGGTAGTTTATCTCTCTCCACTCTGGGGGTCATTCTGAGTTGATCGCTCGCTAGCTACTATTAGCAGCCGTGCAAAGGCATAGTCACCGCCCACAGGGGAGTGTATTTTCGCTTTGCAAGTGTGCGAACGCTTGTGCAGCCGAGCGCAGCAAAAACATTTTGTGCAGTTTCAGAGTAGCTCTGGACTTACTCAGCCACTGCGATCACTTCAGTCTTTTTGGTGCTGGAATTGACGTCAGACACCCGCCTGCAAACACCTGGACACACCTGCGTTTCACCAAACATTCCCAGAAAACGGTCAGTTGACACCCATAAATGCCCTCTTCTGTCACTCACCTTGCGTTCGACTGTGTGAATGGAATCTTCGCTAAATCCATCACCCAGCACCGATCCTCTTTGTACCTGTACGACGTGCCTGCGCATTGTGGTGCATACACATGCGCAGTTTTGCCATTTTTTTACCTGATCACTGCGCTGCGAAAATCGACAGCGAGCGATCAACTCGGAATGACCCCCTTTATCTCTCTCCGAGCTCTGATGAATCTGACTTATAGTGTCATTTTTATTTTTTGCTCTTTAGCTATAAATGCAGCTTCAATGACATAGAAATATGTTATCTCTGTGATGTATTATAGTTACTGCATTCAATACCCAGTTGAATAAATATTGTTCATCCCATTATTACATGTCTATTTGCTTTGTTTCTAAGCTGACTAAAGATAAGGTTTGCTCATAAAGGCTGCACTCACACAGGATTCATTTCTTGCACTCATGTCATGTGTACACTGCGTGCTGTATCTCAAACAGCCATAATGGTTCCCAAGAAAAACGCAGAATTAATACACTTAATCTGGCAAAAATTCTAGAGAGAAACCTCATGCGTCGGGAATATGCAGCACAGAGCAGTTCTCATGTTAGAATGATTAAGCTGTTAAAGCCAGTAATTACGTTGTAAAGTTACTCTCATCTTTATCATATTATTTGCATTGGCGCTTATTATAGAGAGCGCATTACATAGCCCGAATCATCACAAAGCCTTCACATCACAATGAAATAAAAAAAAATAAAAAAATACAACCAAAGCCTTAAGATGCTAATGTAGTAGACTTGGAGTGCCAGTGACGTGCACTGTAACCATGCATTCATTTATATTATACGTTGTTACTCTATTGGAGGGTCAGTTACCTGGTAGAGCGGGGACATGGATAAAGATGGCTGTGTAGTTTGTTGGTATGGAAAATCTACACTAAGATTCACCCTCCTGCCAATTAAATATTAGCAGTTGTGTTACAGATCTAATTCAATTCCTTGTGTGAAAGTAACATTTTAAATACAGTATACTGCAAACTAAAGAGTATGGATGTAACAAAATGAAAAAGTAACCAACACCTAAAGTCATCCCAGTGGTAACAACTTAGATATAGATTTGTCCTCCTCATACACCTAGCGTCCATATGCCATACTGCGCAAAACTACCAGCGCAACTGCTCCAAGGGGTGTAGCGTTCTGCCTTTTTCTTTAAATTGTGTCTTATTCAGTTAGCATTCTCAGCAAAACCCCACTCAAAGGGGGGTATTCATGCTGCACAGGCGCAACCAATTAGTGGGGATTGCTCCTTTCGTGAAGTCAGACTGAAAAGTCTGCATAAAAATAGCAAAATCAGGTTCACACGCAGGAAAAAAACATTGATTCCACAGTTTACATGAAATAAGTGGGTTTCCATGCCTAAACCACGATTTTTAGGTGTGGGAAAAAAGGCTATATAATTGAATAGCCTCTCCCTGCACAGTAGTGTTTTTTGCCGGCAATTAGCTGAACTCCCCCATAGTGTACTATAGACGTGTACTGGAGACACTGGGCTTTGACTTTTACTGCACAGGAATTAATTTTAAACACATGCAAAGTTGCAGATGAAGCACAAAGGAGCTTGATGTGAGAAAAAGCCACAAGCGCTGCATCACTGCACTTTTTGTATGCAGATTCAGACTCAATCTCACACAGATGTACAAATGTCGCACATCAAATTGATCAGTGTAATATAGCAAAGTAGTTTTGCTGCTTTCCAGTTGATTGATTTATGTCCATAAGATTCATATTTTGAGCAAGAAAGACGCTCAGTGCGGCCAAGTTGCCAGGATCTGGCGCACCAAGAAGGGCTGTTTGGTGCGACTGAAGCAGTGTGTGTGTGGAACCATCTGTGATTGAACTTTTTTTTTTACAATGGTGTGTACTGTATATAGCCTTTATTAAACCTAATGCAATTCTCACTGAGGTTTAGACACTGGCTGGTGTGTACCAATGTTCCCTATAATATGTAGAGTGCATTAATGTGGTATATACATTATATAGGCAGTATTGTGTAATATATATTATATAGACAGCATTACCATCACATGCTTTATCATTTTTTATTATACATTACATTATACTGCATTCCCAGGACAATGGATTATTCACTACAGTGCACAATCTGGTAGATTGTACTACATGAACTACTGTATCAGTATATATTAACTATATATACAGTATATAAAGGGGCCCAGACCATTCACTGTAGTATCCATGTTGTCTGCAGACTATGGGCCTAATTCAGACCTGATCGCTAGACTACGTTTCCGTACAGCCTGCAATCAGGTCTGAACTGCGCATGTGTATGCACCGCAATGCGCAGGAGCATTGGTCCGCAGCACTGGGGAGCACCGGTCACCGATGGGATGGTGCGAGAAAAGCGATCACACGGGCGATCGCAAGGTGACTGACAGGAAGAGGCCATTTGTGGGTGGCAACTGACCGTTTTAAGGGAGAGTCCGGAAAAACGCAGCAGGGACCAGGCGTTTGAAGGGAGGATTTCTGATGTCAGCTCCGGCCCCGATCATCGCACTGGAAGAGTAAGTCCTGGGCTGTGCAGAGACTTTGTGCAGCTCTCCTGCACATGTGATCGCACCACTGCACAGCGATTTCCTGCTCCTCCTGTAGGCGACGACTACCTGATTGCAGGGATGCAAAAAACACACCCTAGCAATCAGGTCTGAATTAGGCCCTATATCCTCTGTAAGTGTTGGCCAAGATTCTGTGGTGACTGGCCACTCCCCTTAAACATGAGCACCTATCACTGCATTCCCCCGATGGGCCCTTTATGCCTTAGTCCGACACCGTCTCTCACCTTTCCTGGACTTAGGTTGTTTAGATTGATCACATGGATTATTAGATTTCAAACCAATGTTATATCTTTGCAGCTGAATATAATATGGTCATATGGGGCTACCATCCTGGGTCTTTTTTGTTTTCAATCTTCCACATAATCACCGTGTGGAAACATTACCACTATTCTTTAGCTACTTTCACATTTCAGCTGACAATTTTTCATATAAATGGATCTGATTTAAATAAAAGGACAAATTCAGCCAAAGGGTGTAAATTCACACCTTGCAAACCATGTTGCAATGCAGTTGGTGCAAATGTAATTTTCATTGCTGCTTGATGCATTTATGTATATGTTATAAACTTTCATGAACTCTTGTGGAAATAGGTAGTACACAATATGCTGAATTGCTTTACCCAACTGTCTGTATTAAATCCAGATTGTCATCTGTATATATTGGTTGCTTGTTTACTCAAAATACCTAGCAGAAAACAGCAAATGCATAATTTAAAATACATAGAAATAAAAATCTATAAATTATTTTTAAAATGTAAGAACAAGTTGCCAGTCTTTTTTCCTGTCTGGCTGTTAGGTTCTAGAGACCGCTTAACTAATCATGTCCATGTATGCTACTGCAAGTCACAATTACAGCCTTTAGCTGAAGGCAAAGGGCAGTAATGCGGGTCAAGAGATATTAAAGTGTGTTACTCTTCCGGTAATATTGTGAGTTAAGACAAAGCTATAATAAGGTGGGAAGTCTAATTTTAAGGGTTTGCTCAAGGCTATGTTTAAAAAAAAAAAAATCTAGAATTTTTTTTTTTTGGGGTGGAATTCATTTATTCCCATTTTACAAGAATTACCAACTGTATGTAAGTGTTATTTAAAAATGCATAGTTTAATAGCAGCAATTCAATGATAATATTGGGGGTAATTCCAAGTTGATCGCAGCAGGAAATTTTTTAGCAATTGGACAAAACCATGTGCACTGCAGGGGAGGCAGATATAACATGTGCAGAAAGAGTTAGATTTGGGTGGGTTATTTTATTTCTGTGCAGGGTAAATACTGGCTGCTTTATTTTTACACTGCAAATTAGATTGCAGATTGAACACACCCCACCCAAATCTAACTCTCTCTGCACATGTTAAATCTGCCTCCCCTGCAGTGCACATAGTTTTGCCCAACTGCTAACAAAAGTCCTGCTGCGATCAACTTGGAATTACCCCCTTTGAGCGATACAAAATGATGGATGGCACAATAGACTGCTTTACCACCTTCACATGCTCATCACATATTACCATAGATGGCAAAATGTTTAACCCTGAGATTCCGTTTTTTTATGTATCCTGGCCTTTCCTGATCTACAGCCAATCTCAGGGTCGCACAGTACAGTAGCTCACGTATATTGTTCATGATCTTTTTCTGTTACTGTACTATAAGTCCATGGTATAGATACATCATCATAACCATCATAATTTCCAGACTTCTACCCATTTGCAGATGAAAATTTGCCACGTTGTAATAAAGTAATTTAAGATTTGTGTAATACAAACAAAAGATGCTTGTGTTGGGTGTTATAGGACAGCATGGAAAGGGTCGTGTAAGCACAATAGTTCAGCTGGGACTGAACCCAGAATACTTTTTAGTCTTTGCCTGGATGGGCTCTTTTCAGAGCATACAGTATGCCCCAGCTTGTCACTTATAATAAACTAGGTGCTTCATCGCGCCCTACGAGCGCTCTTCACACCGTCGCAAGGGGCTACGCCCCCTTAACCCTTGCATGCCTTTCTGGGGTTCAATATTTGTATTATATGGAGTATTACCTGCATTCCTTTGTTAGTGGTTAAATATTGCACAATGAAAGGGCGTGCGATGGTGAAGAGGCGCAGCCCCTTGCGACAGCGTGAACAGCACCTGCAGGCACAATGTACAGAATGTAGCGGGTGCGGGGGGGACTGCGGATGGGGGAGGGTGTCTGTAGATGCAGCGGGTGGAGGGGGGTGGAAGTGGGGGGGGCCCGAATGGGGAAGGGTCGGGAAAGTGCTGCGGGTGGGGGAGGGGCAGAGGAGTTGGGGCTGCAGATGGGGGAGGGGTCCAGAGGCACTGCAGGTGGGGGATGGGCAGGGGAGCCACGGGTGGGAGCGGGGCAGGTGTGGGGATGTTGCGGATGGGTGAAGGGTTCCGGAGGTGCTGTGGGATGGGAAGGGGCGGGGGGTGGGGTAGGGGTCCGCAGGCGCCGTGGGTAAGGGAGGGGCAGGTACGGGTGGTGCGGTGGATGGGGAAGGAGGTCCGGAGGTGCTGCAGGTGGTGGAGGGGCAGGTGCAGGGGTGCCATGGGTGGGAGAGGGGTGGGTGAGGAGGTGGGACCGCGGATGGAGGAGGGTGTCTGCAGATGCTGCGGGTGGAGGGGGGCAGGTATGGGTGGAGACATATATGGGGGGTGGATGGTGGAGGGGGTCTGGAGGTGCTGTGGGTGGTGAAGGGGCGGAGGAGTGGGAGCCGCGGGTGGTGTAGGGGGTCTGGAGGCACAGTGTGTGGGGGAGGGGTGGAGTGTCGCATGTGGTGGAGGGGAAGGTGTGGAGGTGTGGTGCATTGGGGAGGGGTCTGGAGGCGCTGCGGGTACTGTACCTGCCAAAAAGGTAGTTGGAGGGTATGCAGTGACAGGGCCAGGACAGGGGTGACAGGGTCAGAACAGGGGTAACGGGGCCAGGACAGGGGTGACAGGGTCGGAACAGGGGTGACGGGGCCAGGACAGGGATGATGGGGCCAGGACAGGGGCGACGGGGCCAGGACAGGGGCGACGGGGCCAGGACAGAAATGACGGGGACAGGATAGGGGTGACAGGGCCAGGGTAGGGGCGGCAGGACCAGGACAGGGGTGACAGGGCCAGTATAGGGTTGACAGGGCAAGCACAGAGGCGACAGGGCCAGGATAGGGGTAACTGGGCCAGCATAAGGGTGACAGGGCCAGGATAAGGGTGAAAGGGCCAGGATAAGGATGACAGGGCAAGGCCAGGGGTGACAGGGACATGACAGAACACAGGGCATGGGAGAGATTGGTAATAGGGACAAAACAGTGGTGACAGACAGATGTGTCTTACCGGAGTCACTGCTGCTGGCTGCTGCTGTTCCACTCCAACCTGTTGGGATCTGCTGCTGGTGGAGACTTGGCATGGCTGACTCTCTTAGGCTGGAGTCCCGCTTCCTCTGCCCGTCCACATCCCTCCCCCCCTCCTCAGTCACACACCGCAGACCTCGCGCAGCTGCCGGGCACTGTGGTAAGGGGAGACTGGGAGTGGCTGGTTAGCCCCCAGGAGACGCTGCGGCTGGAGGGAGGAGGGGGTCATAGCATGCACGTGGCGCGGACCTCGCGGCTGCTGGGCACTGTGATAAGGGGAGACTGGGAGTGACTGATTAGCTCCCAGGAAACGCTGCGGCTGGAGGGAGGAGGGGGTCGGAGCCTGCAAGCATCTCGGACTTCTGCAGCGCTACCCGCCGGCTAAAGTGTGTGAAGAAGCTGGGCGCACCTCACTGCGGGTGGCAGCGCTGCAGCTAGTGGTGGGGTTGCCGGGGCTTAAGATAACAGAGGCAGTACGGAACCTGCACAGCGGCAGGTGCCCCACAAAACTGCAGCTAAGAAGCGTGGAGTGTGCCAGAAAGTGACGCTCCTCCGCGCCAGAGAGACCCTGCTGAGTATGCTGATGTGGGGGGTCAAGCACACAGTGAGCCGGTGCCCATCTGTCTGTACGGCATACCCCCTCACACACCCCCATACCTCCCAACTGTCCCGATTTTCGCGGGACAGTCCCATTTTTGGGGGTCTGTCCCGCTGTCCCACTCTCGGGTCGCAGTGTCCCGCGGTGGGGGGGAGGGGGGCAGTTGGAAAGCTCCTGTACTCGCTGTTCTGCTTAGCAGTGCAGCGGTGAATAGTGGAGACAGAGGGAGAGTGGGCATCAGGGGGTACGGATTAAGGGGGGGTTCCAGCAGCAGAGCCGGATTAAGGGGGTGGGGGGGGAGGGGGTACGTACCGTTGGCCCCACAGTTTTAGGGGGCCCCCCTGCTCGAGTAGCTCTGTCCCAGCTCAGAAGCTCCCCCGTCCTGCCAGCAACAGCGGCAGCATTGTGCTACAGTCAGCACATGCTGCTGCATATTGGCAGGTCTGTGGTGTTGCAGGGAGGCAGCAGTCTCCCTGCTTTCTTCTGCCTGTGCGGGTGTGTAGGGGGGAGTGACCACCTCCTCTGGATTTAGCCCAAGCTGAGGGGCCAAAATTCCATATAAAAAAAAAATCCCGGAATTTGCATGAGGGGGCGTGGCCTCGCGTCCCCGCGATTAGGCCACGCCCCAAACCCCACAGCAGGCACAGCAATGAGATAGGGCTCCCCTGTCTCAAGTGCCCTGGGCCCCCCGGACTCATAATCAGCCCCTGGGGGCATGCCAGCAGCTCACAGAGCGCTGGGCATGCCCCCTCTCTGACGAAAACGGGGGCCCTCCCGTGAAGCCACACCCCCTTTTTGCTGGTCACGCCCCCTTTTCGACGCATGTGTGTCCCTCCTTCTGCCTGAAGAAAGCTTCGGAAGAAAGCTTGGAGGTATGCACGCACCCCTGCCTGTGCCATGCCCATACTATCTGCTTCTGCTCCTAGTCTCCTATAGATTTGGCCAGATCTGTGACTCATTTGACTAACTCCGCCCAGTGTTGTGACTCCACCCAGCGTTAGCAAATGAGTCACAAAGTCACAGATCTGGGCTATTATATAGGAGATAGCCCCAAAAGTATGTTCCAAATAAATAGGGTATGCGGCAGTAATGATTGTTCTTCTTGGAGTTGGCTGCAACTTTTGGTATATGCGCCCCTTTGTAATTAGATTCATATGAATGATTCTCCAACTAAAAGCTTTATATTTTTAAAGCATCTCTGGGATGACCTGATTACAAAGTTCCTAGTTCCAGATGTATCCTCATATACCTATCCTTTTGTTATGTATAGTGCGACTTAGATGCTCCACCACGGGTAGCGAGACAAACACTTTCTGACTTTTACTTAATATAACATCTTATTTGCATTGCACACTTATACAAAGTTGCTTATAGTGTCCTAGGTACTTGTTACAAAGGAACTGGTATTGTTGCAGATTAAGCACAACAATGAACATGGGCCCTCATTCCGAGTTGATCGGTCGCAAGGCGAATTTAGCAGAGTTACACACGCTTAGTCTACGCCTACTGGGAGTGTATCTTAGCATCTTAAAAGTGCGAACGAAGTTTACGCAATATTGCGAACAAAAAAAACTTAGCAGTTTTAGAGTAGCTCCAGACTTACTCTGCCTGTGCGATCAGTTCAGTGCTTGTCGTTCCTGGTTTGACGTCACAAACACTCCCAGCGATCGCCCAGACACTCCCCCGTTTCTCCGGCCACTCCTGCGTTTTTTCCGGAAACGGTAGCGTTTTCAGCCACACGCCCATAAAACGCCGTGTTTCCGCCCAGTAACACCCATTTCCTGTCAATCACACTACGTTCGCCGGTGCGAACAAAAAGCCGTGAGTAAAAATCCTTTCTTCATAGCAGAATTACTTAGCGCAGTCGCAGTGCGAACATTGCGCATGCGCTCTAAGCTGATTTTCACTGCGATGCGAAAAAAAAGAACGAGCGAACGACTCGGAATGAGGGCCATTGTGTGAAGCATGTGTAAGTGGACACATCTGTACGAATAGCACTTTTTGGGAATACAACAAAACACAGTCGTCTATATTCTCAGTCCGACAGCCTACTTGGTGACATATAACAGTGCTGAAACTATACAGCTGTAGTAGTTTGCTGAACTGTGTACAGTATGGAAATATCCAACATCAGTAACATTTTCATATGTATGGCACTTTGGCACTTGCATAGGGTATACAAATGAGTATTTTTAGTTCTGTGCTTTAGGGGGTAATTCCAAGTTGATCGCAGCAGGAATTTTGTTAGCAGTTGGGCAAAACCATGTGCACTGCAGGGGGGTGGGGGGGTGGGGGGTGTAGATATAACATGTGCAGAGAGAGTTAGATTTGGGTGTGGTGTGTTCAATCTGCAATCTAAATTGCAGTGTAAAAATAAAGCAGCCAGTATTTACCCTGCACAGAAACAAAATAACCCACCCAAACCTAACTCTCTCAGCACATTTTATATCTGCCTCCCCTGCAGTGCACATGGTTTTGCCCAACTGCTAACAAAATTCCTGCTGCGATCAACTTGGAATTACCCCCTTAGTTTCAGTGTAAAAATAACTTTATTCAGGAGAAGAATGCATTTTATGCAGGTAATATAGATAAGTCAGTAATACATGTCCTGTTTGTTCCGAGTTTATGTCAGTATTAAGTTTCACCAGTTGTTACTAAAATAGAACGTTGATTAGAGAATTCTAGAAAAGTAGAATGTCTTTGTATCCAGGCCTTATCCAAGGTCACTTCAATTAGTGGAGATTATGGAGGAATGAGGTGATTGTCTCTTCCTTTGTTTGAAGTGTTATTGCTCTGTTAGATTGTGTTACTGTTAGGGCAAACTGCAGAAAAAAGCACAGAGTTCACAGACAAGCTACTATTGGAAATGAAAACTTATGTTACCATGCATATTTTGGAATTAATAAACCAGGGAAAGTTAAAGTCCTGTGATCATTTATTTAAAGTTGTGCTGCGATATGAATTGAAAGCATGTATTTAAAACTCCGTCTAAGGGGCCCTATACATTTCACGATGCGCCGCCGAGGTGCCCGACAACCGATACGGCCGATGAGCGTCCCGGCGGCGGGGGGGGCAGTGACGGGGGGAGTGAAGTTTCTTCACTCCCCCCGTCACGAGGCTGCATTGAAGTGCAGGCAAATATGGACGAGATCGTCCATATTGGCCTGCATGCACAGCCGACGGGAGACCAGCGATGAACGAGCGCGGGGCCGCGCATCGTTCATCGCTGGAGTCTCCACACTGAAAGATATGAACGAGTTCTCGTTCATTTATGAACGAGATCGTTCATATCTTTCAGAAAATCGGCCAGTGTGTAGGGCCTATAAGATGTATCATACAGGGGAAAGTCATCACTGTGTTATTTTATATTGATTTCAAATAGTTTTGCATTTTTAGCCTCGCCTGATGGACGGAGATATAATAATGAGTGCTTCATATA
Organism: Pseudophryne corroboree; assembly: GCF_028390025.1. Classification (NCBI taxonomy): domain Eukaryota; kingdom Metazoa; phylum Chordata; class Amphibia; order Anura; family Myobatrachidae; genus Pseudophryne; species Pseudophryne corroboree. The sequence continues at coordinate 213,572,808 of NC_086447.1, forward strand.
CTGATACTGTTGGCAGTGGTGTATATATAATCGGTGCAGGTCCTGTGAGGTCCACCTTGCTCCCATATCACTTACTTGGGATCCGTTCGTTTTATCGACAGTGTCTAGGTCGACAATGTTTAGGTCGACCACTATAGGTCGACAGTCACTAGGTCGACATGGATGGAAGGTCGACAGGGTTTCTAGGTCGACATGTGCTAGGTCGACAGGTCTAAAGGTCGACATGAGTTTTTCACATTTTTTGGGGGGGGGATTTTTTCATATTTAACGATCCACGTGGACTACGATTGGAACGGTAAAGTGTGCCGAGCGAAGCAGTAGCGGAGCGAAGGCACCATGCCCGAAGCATGGTGAGCGAAGCGAGCCATACGAGGGGACGCGGTGCACTAATTTGGGATCCCGGTCACTTTACGAAGAAAACGACACCAAAAAATAATAATAATCCTCATGTCGACCTTTAGACCTGTCGACCTAGCACATGTTGACCTAGAAACCCTGTCGACCTTCCATCCATGTCGACCTAGTGACTGTCGACCTATAGTGGTCGACCTAAACATTGTCGACCTAGACACTGTCGATAAAACGAACCACACCCCACTTACTTACCTCCTACCTTTACCAAGCCATTCTTCAGTTGATATATCTAAAGTTATCACCCGATATATGGCCCAGACTTTTTTTCCTCAGGGGTGGGAGCCCAGTGACCTCTGTATGATCCCTCTCCAGTCTGAAAACACCCCTGACTATGGAAATGCTACATAGATGGAAATGTATACTCTGATTGTCTGCTTTTGTTAATGAGATTAAGAGCTGTGGGCTTTCCATTCATTAATTAAAGTTAGCAATGTATGTGTTTGGGCTTTAATTGAAGGATTTGGTATATTACGTTGATGGTATACATGTCAACATTTATAATGTTGACATGAAAATGTTGACCTGTTTATAATGTCGACATATTGATCATGTCGCAATTGTCATGTCAACATGTTGACACTAATGGAATCTCGACATGGTCATTATGCTGATAATCCATTTCTGCAGTATTCCTAACCCTAACATTAATGTCGACATTTTCATTATGTCAACACTATAACTGTTGGCATTTTGGTGTTGACATTATGAATATCAACTTAATGATTATTGTCATCTGACTGCAGACCTAATAGAAATATCCCGGTCAGAAGCTTACAACTTCTGATTTTCTTCTGCTGAATTTAAGAAAGGACAATACAGTTTGCTTTTCTCTAATAAAAGATCTCTCGGGGCATATGTAGTAGACTCATTTTGTAGAATTTCACCCAAATACTGCCATTTTTGGAGGATACCTGCAAAACATAAGCATAAGCAGGATAAAGTTTGAAGTGGGCATCAAAGCAGTGGCATCAATCGGGTGCTGGGGGGTGCAGCCTGCACTTGGGTGTCGCCATGGGAAGGGGTGCCACCAAAGTGTTGGCTCTTCTGCAGGAGCCAGGTGCTGCAGAGTACTATTCTCCTGCAGCACTTGGATTCTGGCCCAGATGAAGATCCGGCACACACACTGCCCATTCTCCAGGGGCAGCCAGCATCTCAGGGGATGTTGGACATGCCTTTGGAGTGATGATCCCCATGAGGACACGCCCATTTTTAATTAGACTACACCCCTTTTTCAGATGGACACGCCTCTGGCACCCAGTGACGCCTCTGCACCACGCCCAGTGACACCTCAGAGGTTGCAATAGCAGCCCTGATAGGTTTCTAAGGGGGCTCCTATATTGTGAGATTTACCAAGCTCTGGAATGCAATTCCTTAGGCATTAGCTTATGGCAGGGCTGCCATCAGGGGGGTAGTGGGAGCACAGCTGTCTCGGGCCCGGCCTCTCTAACAGAGAGGGGAGGGCCCAGGATGCTCATTGTGCCGTTCACTTCCACCACCTCCATCTGTCCCTGTCCTCCTGCAGCCGTGCTCTTTGAAAATGTCCCTCCCAAAATGGCCACCGCCTCAAAGGAGATAGTTATTAAAGATACTAGAGCCTCCTATATTTTTTTTAACATTTTTTTTTAGGGGGGGGGGGAGGGTGGCTGCCTATTTTGTCAGTCTCGGGCCCCACAATTTCTGAGGGCAGCCGTGGCTTATGGACTACTAATCACACTATTTCCCGGAAGAAGGATACATATGATCCCTCATCAGCTCAAGGACCGTACATGCAAAGTAGCACAGTAGCCCTCCGAACAAGAATGTAAGGTGATCACATTAGGTTTATTCTTTAAGGTTTAGCTCCACTTTTAAAAAACAAAACAAAAAAACACATCAGGATTCTTCTTAAAGCTGTAGAGTGAAATCTTAGAAATATAAATATATTATCCCAGTTTGTTTCTAAAGATTCAACTGTACAGAAAAGTATGGAAAAAATGTTTCTCTATCTACACATTGCCAGGTGTTGCATTACCAGACCATATTCATTATCAGCAGCCTTTTACTCACTTTATATGAGCTGCGGCATCATTATACAATATACTGTACTGTATACAGTAACAAGAGAAATCTTCCATTATACCTTATCTTGTTTCATTTACTGTATACATGGAGATAACAACAGAGACATCTCCTTTAATTTTCAGCGAATCGTTAAGTATGAAATCTTGTTAAAGTTTTGTACTCCAATTCATTAAATACATTTGCAAAAAAGCAACTATAGGAAATTACAGTGTGGTGACACTACAGTATTTAGGGCCTTAGTCAGAGTTGTCAGCAAACCAAAAAAGCACACTAATGGACAAAACCATGTAGCACTTCAGGTGGGGCAGATGTAACATGTGCAGAGAGTTAGATGTGGGTGGGGTGTGTTAAAACTGAAATCTAAATTGCAGTGTAAAAATAAAGCAGCCAGTATTTACCCTGCACAGATACAATATAACCCACCCAAATCTAACTCTCTCTGCATGTTATATCTACCCCATCTGTAGTGCACATGGTTTTGCCCGTTAGTGTGCTTTTTTGGTTTACTCTAAATAAGCCCCTTAGTCAGAAAGCAACTGTTGTACTTGTTAGTAAAGTAATCATTGTATTTGTCATACCAATAACGTCAAGTGCACTTGTTATAGCACTAGTTTAAAGTTTATCTTTATAATATCTTTAGGCAGGTTACATACATATATTAGGAAAAAGTGAGCGATAATGCATATCGGGCCTAATTCAGATCTGAACGTAGATGTGCTAAATTTAACACATCTATGATCAGTTACTCAGACATGCGGGGGGACGCCCAGCACAGGGCTAGTTGCTAGCTTCCCGCGCTCAGCAGTGATGCTTTTGCACCTGCTGAGTAGCTCCCTGCCAGCGCAGCTCCTGAGCGCTGGCAGGCAGCTACCTATTGCATCCCGGGTCGCTGCGGCTGCGTGTGATGTCATGCAGCTGCCATGACCTGCAATGGTCCGGACATGCCCACTCCCGCCCCGCGACCGTCTCTAGCATCTCACTGGGCTCCCAGGGTGCGCGCGCACTGTGCGCTCACTGCGCGCGTGCACTCCACAAAGGAATTCAGACTGCGATAGCTGGCCGCTGCAGCGATCCAGTCTGAGTTATCCCCATCAAATGCAATCCCATTGGCTGTTTGTTTATTTTTGGCTCAAATGTTACAGTATGTAATGATTTTATTCCTATGTTGGATATTAAAAAAAGACTAAAGTCACATTTTTAAGCAGACTTTTATCATAAATACAAAAATTAAATAATTACTTGTGTATGACGTTTTGGCAATTTGCTTTCTAAGTTTGTTCACCAAATTAAGCACGGTGCAGGAAATTGAAAATTGTAATACATGGTTTATTACTAGTGGAACAAACAGATCCGCAGGTATTGAAAACCAAAATTCTTTGATAAATGTATAGCGCTGGCTGTGCATTCACAGTGCAGAACTGGATGGTTGCATCCAACACACCTCTTCTGAGGAAATCTTTATATTCTAGTTGATACGTCCCTTTGGGAGACACATTGGAGCAGTACTTAAAGTGAGACTCGCTAAAGCACTAGTAATTGGCAACCATTTGTAAAACCAATTCAGCAAACGTTAATTACCGGCTCCTCCAGAAGGGATACACATGATGTGCAATGTCAGTGCCACACCATCATGAGATCTGTGGGTCTTTCACTTATGACACTGGTAAAAACAAGGGCTCTCAAATCGGTTTCTTTCCATCCAAATGGCTGAAGCTGAATACAGATGGAGATTCCCCGTAATTATTTTAATTTACTTCTAGCGATGCTGCACATAAGTGTTATAGAAGTAAGAGAGGTGCTTGAATTTCCTTGCCAGCTGCTAATACTTGTAGAAAGGTTTATCTCATCAATTGCTTGCCTAAACATAAAAAGGTGTGGTACTGGTACTACACCTCAGAGTCATGGATTCCAAGCCTTCTTCATGGGCCAAGGGTGGAATCTCCTCTCCATCTAAATTAGCGTTCCTCTTTTCCCAGCCAGATTGCTTTCTCCACACCACTCCACAATGCCGAGGTTGAGAGGTTGCCATGTTATAACTCCCCAGACCTTATGGAGGAAGACCTGGTGGTGAGGTTTGTATATCTTCTCCCAACACAACACTTCAGCCCTAGTACATCTTTAGAACTCAATGACTTTGTTAAGAAAGGCAGCACAGTTGGCGTAGTGGTTAGCATTATATTCTCATAGCGCTGAGGTTACAAGCTCAGTTCCCGGTGATTAACGATCTGTGTGGAGTTTGTATGTCATCCCATGTTTGTATGGGTTTTGGTGTCGGTCCACAATCCAAAGACATGCTGGTGGTTCAACTGGCTGCTGACAAATAAGGAACACTAGTGTGTATGAGTGTGTTTGTACCTGTGATAGGGAATATAAATAGGACAAGATGTACTAAGCCTCGGATAGTGATAAGGTGAAGCGAGAGAAACTACCAACCAACCAGCTCGTAACTGTCCTTATTCAAACACAGCCTTTAACATGGCAGTTAGGAGTTGATTGGCTGGTACTTTGGGGTCTATTTACTTAGCCTTGGATGGAGATAGAGTCAACGGAGATTAAGGGGTACATTTACTAAGCAGTGATAAGAGCAGAGAAGTGAGCCAGTGGAGAAGTTGCCCATGGCAACCAATCAGCACTGAAGTAGCATCTATAATTTGCATACTATAAAATGATAGAGATGCTGATTGGTTGATGGGGGAATTTCTCCACTGGCTCACTTCTCCGCTTTTATCACTGCTTAGTAAATGTACCCCAAAGTACCAGCCAATAAGCTCCTAACTGTCATTTTTCAAACCCAGTCAGTGACATGTCAGTTAGAAGCGTATTGGCTGGGACTTTATCTCCATCTAAGGCTTAGTAAATAGACCCCTGTATCTCTATCCACCTTATCACTCTCCAAGGCTCAGTACATCTGCCCCATAGGTTGTAAATTCCACTGGAGCAGAAAGTTATGTTAATGCTGAAATATCCTCTGTAAAGCGCTGCGGAATATGTGTGTGCTATACATACTGTATATACCTGGAAATAAATAAATAAGTACTAGGGCAGGCGAGTGTTTGTATCTTCCCCTGTTATGTTTTGTGAGATGGACGGGGTTTATTGAGTAAATCCCTGGCATTATGTGCCATTATCTGCAGTCCCGGAGAGATACCAGGGGCGTAGGCACTTCATTTGAGAAAAGGTGAAACAAACCTAATGTAAAATTATTCCTAGTGGGCCACTGGAAGAGCTGCACTATAATAAGGGTAACATTACAACATTTAAGTGGCATTCGTTATACACCAAAGAAAATACACACATGCAGAAATAATAATCCAGAGAATGAGTTATGTATAAGCTTTGCTAGTGCAAAGTCCATTACTCACAGCAAGGGACACTTTTTTTTATGATTGCATTTTCCGCCACTCTTGGGCTGTGGCGATTGTAGACTTCATTCATTTTAACTGTCATAGTAATATAGTATTCTTGTCTCCAAACAAGATGTATTGTAGATAGACAGAAAGCAAGAACTGTGCCTGTTATTCCATTTTAGTCTAATCATAAGGGGAATGTTGGGCGAATTCTAAACAGTTTCTCCAGAGGAATGATGGGACACGTATCATGGGTTTTTGCTATACCTATTAAATGAGCTCTTAACCAAGCAACCCTCAAAATCCATTTGAGTCTCTCGACAGAGTGTTTTATAAAAATATGGAACATTGAGGTGGTTTGTTGTGAATCTGACACACGGGCATAATACTGATGGATATTGTAGAGTTAATGAAACTGCACTGGGAAAAGCTGTGGTCAAGCAGGGTCATAGAGGGTGGGAGACAAGCACAGAGTTTATTTGTTTCAGCCATATAGTAGGAAAATTGAGTAGTAGAAATATCACGTATTCTCCACTTCTGGCTCCTTACTGTGTAGTTCATAGTTCAACGCCTTAACCAAGCTTCCCTTGGGGAGTTTAAACATGGAATTCCCTCTAATCTGGAAATGTTGTTTTTCTAATTTTAGATGGGATAAAGTCAGCCTGAAAATGTCTTTCCTCAATTTGTATCTCTTTCACTTGGGAAAAACATACAAGTTATGAACACAGATTAAAAAAAAAGTAAGAATTCCAGGAGATGAAAAGTCAACTTCAGAGGTTACATGCAGAATTATTACCACGTGAACGTGAAGTGGATTATGAAGGTTTTAGGTGATTGTTAATGTTTACGCTACTCTCAAAACTGTTGTAATACCTGTACAACTAGCCTTGTGAATGCCTCACATTAATACACACTGTAAGGGGTCAATTTACTACAGTATGGGTTTATAGAAGTGGAGCTATTGCCCATAGCAACCAATCAGATTCTAGCTATTATCTTCTAGAAGGTGTTAGATAAATAGATTCTGATTGGTTGCTATGGGCAACAACTCCACTTCTATTAACCAGCACTTAAGTAAATATACCTCCAAGATTCAGATATTTGCAACTATCAGTGACAGAAATTAATGCAGAATCAACGTAAGCAAATTACACCATTGTTCAGTTTCATACTTATACATATAAATGTCTGCTCCTGTTAAAAAGTTCTGGCTTTCCGCATGATTCAGAGATGTGTGCTAATGCAGCTGCGGCTCTGAATGTGTACACAGTGACTGTGCGAAAATATGCAAATGTCGCAGCCACCTGGCTCTGTATTGAGACATCCACCGTCAGCTTTGCGAGTCCCAGCAGCTGCGCACAAACACGTAGCGTCGGTCGCAGAATCAGTTGTTTATAGAACTTCTGATTAGCCCTACGGTTGCGCAGGATGGCCACAGGAAGTGAGACACCGGGGCAAATGCAGCTGCTAACAGGATTCCTGCCTCAGGTTGAGAGATGCCCTGAAAACAGTTGCGACATGCCTGCCACTCCCGGTAACCAGCCCCAAATGGCTCTTGTCAATCACTTTGTAAATAAATCCTCTCTGCGACCTTTACCGCAAGATCATTGCGGCACATGCCCAGTGCGACTTACACATATAAACATTTGGCCGATAAATGCTCGACTGCGACAAATCAGATTTGCGTACATCTCTGAGTCAGGCGCATTGTCTCTCATGGCAAAATTATTTAAAGAGACAGCAGGAGCAATATCATTTATTTGCAACATTTTAGATAAAAACAAAACACAATTTTGTACTGTAGCTGGTTACTGGACTAGTTCTCCCCTCTTTCTCGTGTGGCCACCCTCCATACTGGTTACAGGAAACATTCATTGTCATCAGACTTTGTTATCACCATGCGCTTATTCCTTTACTAATGTTCCAGGACCTATTACAGAATTCCTTTTACCTGGCTGAAGAAAGGAGAACTTGATAAACTAGTAGGGTGTCACAGGGACAGGGGCAAATACTCAGCTCGACACCCTGCCCTCCACTTGCACCTGTAGATAGATAGTAGTCAACCTTGGCTTGCTTGAATACAGATGTAAACATTGTAAAGGCTGAAATGTTTGTAGGGAGAGCTCAAAATCTATTTTTAGTCCCATTACATTGAGGTGACAGTGACTGCTGCATGTTTTGTGATGACAGTGGGGACAGAGATGGTGCTGGTGGAACAGCTGGTAAAAACATTTAGAATACTATAGAGAGTCCAAATACTTGTAACACATTACAATTTTCTTCCTTGTTTAAAACCGCTAAAGTTTCTCTATACTGATGCTGCAATAACACACAGTAGTGTCACACCAGTTGGGTTTTCAAACTCTACAGAGCCCTATACACTGGTCGATATATTTGAAAGATATGAACGATGTTATTCATAAAGGAACGATAAATCGTTCATATCTTTCATTGTGAATGCTTCAATTATGAACGATGCGTGTGCCTGCAATCGTTCATCGTTGAATGATCATTGTTTAAACATGCCAGTAAATTTGGACGTTATAGATGTCTGTACTATCATATTGTCTAAATTGGCCATCGATATCGTCCAGTGTGTAGGCTTTAAATCGGTGGTCGAAAAACTGACCATTGATTATATCGATGGTCGATAATATCGCCAACATCACCCAGTGTGTAGGCCTCTTAAGGCTGAGTAGCCACAGTTGTATGAGCTTTCTGTCCCTCACTCTGGGGGTCATTCCGAGTTGACCGCTAGCTGACATTGTTCGCAGTGCAGCAATCAGGCTAAAAATCGGCATTTCTGCTCATGCGTATGGGCTGCAATGCGCATTCGCGTCGTACAGGTACAAAGCCCATTGTGGTTGTGCACAGATTGTAGAGAAGTTTTCAGTCGCACTGACAGCCGCAAGAAGATGGACAGGAAGGGGGCGTTACTGGGTGTCAACTGACCGTTTTCATGGAGTGTTTGCAAAAACGCAGGCGTGTCTGAAAAAACGCAGGCGTGGCTGGGCGTTCGCTGGGCGGGTGTATGATGTCAAATCTGGACATGAATAGGCTGAAGTGATCGCAAGCGCTGAGTAGGTTCAGAGCTACTCTGAAACTGCACAAACTTTTTTTGCAGTGGTCGCCTGCACATGCGTTCGCACTTCTGCTAAGCTAAAATATACTCCACAGTGGGCGGCGGCATAGCGTTTGTACGGCTGCTAAAACTAACTAGCGAGCGATCAACTCGGAATGACCCCCTATTTATGAATACTAGATATGTGCACGGACCCCTGTTTTTTTTTGGTTCTAATTAATCATTGTGTTTTGGTTTTGGCAAAACCACCCTCAAGTGTTTTGGTATGGATTCGTTTAAACTTGATTTAAAAAAAAAAAAAAGATAATTATTGACAAAATATAGATAAAAAGTGCTACAAACAGATAAAATAATGTAATTTTTTCAATCCAAAACCTGAAATTCAGTACTAAAGTTTAAATTCTGAACTGCAGGAAGATCCGAACTGGGACTCGTTTCGGATCGGATCTCCTCAGGACCGGATTTTGGTTTGGTTCAGACCCACAAAATTTGTGTGGATTATGATTTCTGGAGATCTGAGCATCACATTGGTCATGGTCATGCGCAGTACAATTCCATGCTATTCTGGCTTGTGTAGTACTCACTTGCATCAGACACTCTGGGCCTAATTTCAAGATGCACAGCTGCTGCCACAGCGGCCATACTTGGATGGAGAAGCTGCACTTACTGTACCATGGGTCAGGTGCAAGGGTTAGTTATACCCAACAGTGGTGTTTATAGAATCCCCGGCAGTGTGACAGCGTGCAGAGATGCTGAAAGTGGCCATTTTAGTGCTTGTACATTCAGGAGCACACTTGTACATTAGTGGGCGGCTGACACTTGCATTTGCTTATTATCACTCCCATGACTCCAGCAACAGACGCAAGAGCGGGTGCAGCAGCCCAGTAAATCAAACCCTCCAAGCACAACATAAATGGTGTACTTATAAAAGTGCAGCAAGAACATAGGCAGAGTCTAGAAGATGTGCGCTTTCAGTGAACTTTGAAAAACGTCAATACTGTATGTTCTGTCCATGAACTTCAAAAAACATACTACAATTGACTTTTGCATAAAAAGGTTAACTAGATTGTACAGTATTGTGAACATTAGTCGAGTTGCATAAAAAGTAAGACATAACACCACTCATTTTTCAAACAGCCCAGGACATTCCTGCCTAAGTTCATACATCTGCAAGCAGTTCTGGCCATTTCAAATTGTTGATGAATTATCCCCTGTTTCCTTGGCCTAATCCCTTTCATTTATTTATATTTTACGAAGGGAACATGAAAGGCAGCTCGTAAAAACCCAACTGCTTTTGATAAATCCTGTCATGGGCGCTTAATGGAACCTTGCAGGAGCCCAGCTGAAAACAGATACCTGGGTATGATGAAGACAGCAAATCGAATAGCAAATAACGCCATAACCTTCATGTATTCCCTTAAACTCTAGAGAAAACCGTTCAATGAATAGTTTGAGTTACAACTTTGTTTCAATACTTTATAGTCGTCTGCAGCGTAGTCTAGTACAGAGGTGAGCTAGTCCCTATCCTGCACAGTAACATGGGGAGAAACACTGTGGTCTGACATAAGAATGTTACTGGATCAGCCAAGCAAATCCAGATTCATTGCTGACCCTACAACGTGATCCAATCCACCCATCGTATAATACTGCAGAATGTGGGCATGCACGTTGTTATAGCAACCACATAGTAGCATACATGAAATGAGCAACATTTGCATTTCATAAATTACTTGCAGTTTCGTTAATGACTTTTTTAGTTGACATTTGTATTTCTGTCAATTTCACCCTTTCCATTCCGTGCACTTTCTATACATTTTCTTCCATATTCAGCCCAGTGGTCCCAGTTAAATGTGTTTGTTAAATAAATAATTTGATAAATGACACTATAATCTTAATGTCAAACAAACTCTGCTTTATGTCTGTGCCAGTGAAAGGAATACCTCCACACAAGACCTGATCTGTCTGTGAAAACTCCACTGAAAGCTCACTGATGAATACTGAAGTCTCAACTTGAGTGATAGCTGTGCATATATTTTTCTGTGTAACTTTCCACTGACCTCTGCCATTAAGTAGGCAATTAGAAAAATTAAAGTCCAATATAATCAGTAGTCTTAGCTGATGCTCCAATTAGGAGTTCAATTCTATTAGTATAAGCAGCCTAAATGAGACAGTTATGAAGGGAGATAAGTGGAGGCACACTCAATGTTTGGCTAGATTCCTGACAAATAATGCAATTTACAGAACTAACCCCTTCACCTCTGACATTCCGAACATGGAAACGCTGATAATATGTTAAAGTTTGTGTGATACTCGGGAGTCGTTTGCTTACAGGTCAACAAACCAAAACAACTGTTTTTCTACTTAAATGGGCATTTATGTGCCTACTGCAAAGATGAGATGACATGCCATATAAACAGAATACTAGAGATGACATGCCATATAAACACAGTACTAGAGATGACATGCCTTATAACTAGTACTAGATGGGGGCATATTGCAATGCTCACCTGAATTTTTCCCAAGCTGGAAACCAAATAGAAAACTCTTGTTCTGCTTCAGATTTTGTCTGGAAGGACTAGGGTGGCCCATCCTGGGCCATTTTTTTCAATCCCGGGTGTCGGGATTGGAAAATGGTCAATCCCGAGATTCCCGGGATTGGCTTTTCCCTATGTATCCGCCCCTCTCGCCACGCCCCTCCCGCCCTGCACACATAACTCCCCATACTTCTTATAGTAACACAACGTTACAGACTGGAAACACTAGCCAGCTGTCACTGTGTCATCATCATCATCTTCATCATCATCATCCATTTTACACAATTACTGTAGCACTTATTATAATTATCTGCTATTTATATAGAGCCAACATATTACACAGTGCTGTACAGAGATTTACATTCATTCACAGGAGTACCTGCCTAGTGCTCTCATTTTCTTACCAAAGGCACAAAACATACATGGATCAGGGCCAATTATAGTCAGAAGACAATTAACCTACCCGTATGTTTTTGGAGAATTGGAGCACCTGGAGGAAGCCGACATGAACACCCTAGACTGCCACTGGCATCATTCAAGAATGCAGTGTGGTGACCAATTACTTCAGTTTTAGGGGACTATCTATCATAGGGATAAGAGTACCTGTACTCTGCTATATATACTGTATATGTCAGCAAGCAATGGCAAGGGGTGTTACACAATATAAAGCATTGTTCCCTTCTATAAATAAGTCTAAAAGATTTTTATATATATAAATATATATATATATATATATATATATATATATATATTGAAAAAGGGTGGATTAGTGCGCTTGTCCAAATTGTGCGAAGTTCCTTACTGATAAAATATAGTTTAAAGTCGCGAGTAAATTTGGTCGAATGACCAGTCCACTATATGAGTTTTTCAAAAACTTGTGTTTTGATTGAATTGTCCAATAATCCACACTTTCCCCGTTTTAACGGGTGGCTGCTCAGTTCTTCAAAAAGTGCCACTAGATATACGTAGCCCAAAAAGGGAATCTGAAAGTAGAGGAAGAAACAACAGAGCGCCTATAGTGTAGTATCCCTTAAATTAGTTTTTGTCACACGCAAGAATAATATTGCGTACCGGATTACGGCTTGACTCAATGCCTATCGGTCCCCTGATCTTCTAGTCCACGTCTCTGTCGGAATCTAGATAGAGTCAGGAAACAGGGAATCGCTATATAGCGTAGTAGTTACTCGGAAATTAGTGTCAATTTTTACGTCTCACATAAAATTACATGCGTACCAGATAAAATAATTTGTGCATGTCAGTATAAATACTTAAGTCCCGGTCCTCATCAGAGGGTGGTGGTCATCTGGAAACCTTTGTCTTTGGGATCGGTTACCGGGAGTTTCTTTTTCTGGGGTTTTCTTCTTCCTCCTCTCTTTCCCCGTCTTGTAACCTTCTTTTTAGTGGAGATGCATGGGAGAAGAAATACTCAAACCTGTGTGACTTCTCTGATGTATAACAAGATTTGCTATATATATATATATATATATATATATATATATGTATGTAAAATCAGTCAGCAGTCAGCAGCACTCGACTCCCTCCATGTGACTCCAATAATAATGGCCGGCGCCCTCCAGTGATAACCAAACAGCTTGTTACCAACAATACAACTGCCAATCGGCGGCACTCATGGCTCACAATAAAGAGACAGACCCAGTGTCTTGATATGTCAACATTTCAATGCTAATGTAACATTTTCATCAGGACAAAGAAATACAAACAACCAGTCACCTAAATATCCCCATCCATCTGTCCATGGCACCTGCCGCATCCCGCTCCTTCAATCCTGACGTCATCACAAGACACCATCAACGGCACCATAGAAAGGGACCAGAAGCATCTGTGTACAAATAAAAAAACAATTCTTTATTACACCATAATGTAAAAGTCCAGTTCAGGCCCCAATGAATTGTATCAAACCTATGAAAGAGGACAAGTGGAAAATAGTAACCAATCAGCTATCATTTTAAAGAATGTACTAGATAACTGATAGCTAGAATCTGATTAGTTGCTATGGGCAACTTCAGCACTTGTGCACTTTAGAAGGTTTGAGATTAGCACTTGCAAGAGCTCTCTGGCATTGTGTGCTCCTATTGATCTTATTGTACACAAACATTCCTAAATTCAGTTTCTACTCACATTTCCTCAGTTGTAACCAATTTAATTTTAGGAACTCATTTTAAATAACATATTTAAGTACCTGTACATTCCACTGACATTTCTCAGAGGGGATTCCTGGTATCAGGATCCTGGCCCTTGGGATGCCGGCAGTCAGAATATGTCCCGATGTGCAGGATCCCGACACATAGTAGGTAAGTAGTCTAACCCTAACCCCCTAACCCTCCCTTAATGAAGCCTAACCCTAACAATCCCCCTTAGTGCCTAACCCAAACCCCTCCTTCTTAGTGACTAAACCTAACCTTCCCTCACCACAGCCTAACCCTAACCTCCCCCCATCCCCGCAGCCTAAACCTAACCTTCCCTCACCACAGCCTAACCCTAACCTTCCCCCATCCCGCAGCCTAAACCTATCCTTCCCTCACCACAGCCTAACCCTAACCTCCCCCCATCCCCGCAGCCTAAACCTAACCTTCCCTCACCACAGCCTAACCCTAACCTTCCCCCATCCCGCAGCCTAAACCTATCCTTCCCTCACCACAGCCTAACCCTAACCTCCCCCCATCCCCGCAGCCTAAACCTAACCTTCCCTCACCACAGCCTAACCCTAACCTCCCCCCATCCCCGCAGCCTAAACCTAACCTCCCCCCAGCATCCGACAGTATTCAAATGATATATCACGCCCAATCTCCTTTCTAAAGTGTTCCCGGTTATCACGCATATTGCACCCATAGTATTCAGGTTTAGCTGCGTAAAGGGTTGGGCACTCTCGCTACTCTGAGTGTAACAAGCTGAAATTATTATACCATGCCCGTTAGCAGAAACAGATCGGGTGTGGAAGGGGGTGAAAAGGTCCTAAACCTGATCCATGTTGGGATCCCGGCGTTGGTCTTCTGATTTCAGCGTCGATATATCCGAACACCAATATGCTGACCAGATCTCCCTCAGGGGAATGGGACTGCCATAAGTAGAATTTGTGGCAATGGCACAAAAAGAGTTAATTTTAATTTTGCCTATTATTCTTAATACATTTAAAACATGGCTTATTATTTTTTTTAGTTCTAGAACTCTTGTTACCAGAAGAGGTATACCTCAAACAGTACTTGATATATTTTGAAAATGTCCCATATGGCCTCTGTGCTTTTACATGCGAGGTCACCATCCTAGTCTATGAACTGTAATCCTTCTCTAAATATAATTTAGCCCTTATGGAATTCATGGTTTTTGTAGCTTCCATAAAAAACATTTTCTTAAAAGACAAGAGCAATGTTACCCTGCATGATTTTTGTATTATAATAAAGCACGTACATATTACAAATAAAAATAATCTACTGTAATTATTATTTAAATTGCACTAATAAATGTATTACTGTATACTGAGGAGATTGTGACGTGATGTATCTGATTGTTAAATCCTGTAACAATAAGGTTTAAAACTGGGGCGGGGCCTGTAATGCAGTATGTGAAGTATACTACTATTAATAATACTACATGGCAACATTTATGTATGAAAGTGTATATATAGTAATGTTCTTACACTTTGTGTAAGGGATAATGGAATTAAGTTTAGGCTCCACTATTTTTTTATTTTCTTTGTTAAATAAAATAATAGAGACTATAATAACTAAATAAAAACCAAATCATTTTTCTGTTACGGCCATCCTGAGATCAGAGCCTGATTAAAGGCCCCACTGGCTCGGGGGTGAAAATGATAATGGGGACTAGTGTAAGAATCAGAGGGGGTGTGGCCAGTGCTGTATGGGTGTGGCCAGTCCCAAGTGGGTGTGTACACCCCTATACTTTCAGCCCCACTGTCTAAATATGTAAATGTAGGCAAATCACATCATATTGTGAGGAAAATATTAATACAATTTTGATATTAATGATTTACGTCTGACAGTGTGCTGTCATGATGATGGGCAGGGCCGGACTGGCCATCTGGTACATGCCACAATGGCCGATGGGCAGGTGGGCCCATCCGGTCCCTCAGAGAGCCGGGAAGGCCGTGCGCAGGCTCCCGGATGCGACCCGCAAAATTTGGTCTGAAAGAAGTATTACACTGCTATAGTACTTTATAAATATGTTCCCCATTTCCCCAGAGAAATGTTCTTGTCTTTTCATATTAGAATATGCTTTATTTGCCAGTATTAGTTATTGTGTTCCACTTCAGGGGGGAATTCAATTCTCCCCAATATATTTTTCACAATTTGGGTGTTTTTTTAAGCTATTCACATAGCCTCCGTTTTTTTTGTGCCCAAATAAATATACATTTTCGGGCAGAAACACATAGAATCCGTGATAAGTTCATGGACCTATGTGTTTTAGCTTCCGCATTGTAAAAATAGGCTTTTATCTGGTATTTTTTGGGGCTGAGGTCCCCCCCCCAAAAAAATCCTGAAAAGTGCAGGTGTCGGGCTGCCTTCAGGGCTAATTGTATAGCCCTGGGTGATCAATTAGCCTGTTGTAAATCACCACAGATAATTTAATCTCCCACCATTTTGTATATCTGGATAGGTACAACCCCCATAATTTAAGCAAGTTATCTAGGAAATCTGTCTGATTTCTACTTATGTGGTCAGCCCTGTGAGGCTTAAGGGCCTAATTCAGATCTGATCGCAACAGCAAACTTTTTCTTTAATGGCCAAAACCATGTTCAGTGCAGGTGGGGCAGATATAACATGTGCAGAGAGAGTTAGATTTGGGTGGGGTGTGTTCAATCTAAATCTAAATTGCAGTGTAAAAATAAAGCAGCCAGTATTTACCCTGCACAGAAACAATATAACCCACCCAAATCTAACTTAATCTTACATCTGCCCACCTGCACTGCACATGGGGGGTGATTCAGACCTGATCGCACGCAGGCGTTTTTTTTGCAGCGCTGCGATCAGGTAGTTGCTGCCTACAAGGGGAGGGGCTCAGGACTTACTCAGCCGCTGCGCCGATCTGGCCTGGAGCTGACGTCAGGAACCCTCCCTTAAAACAGCTGGACATGCCTGTCTTCTCCCGGAAACTCCTTAAAAACGGTCAGTTGACACCCACAAACAGCCTCTTCCTGTCAATCTTCTTGCGCAGTTCAGACCCGATCGCACCACTGCAAAAAAAGCTAGCGTGCGATCGGGTCTGAATGGCCCCCATGGTTTTGCCCATTAGAGAAAGATTTTGCTTTTGCAATCACGTCTGAATTAGGCCCTAAGATGGCAACAATTACACAGGAAAATGTCTCTAGCAGTCTTCTAAATAAAGAAAAATAGAACATAACAGGCCTCTTTCTTTTTTAACATAATACTATGTAGCTATCTTTTGTAACTTTACATTTTATGCATGCCATTTTTTTATTTTAGTCAATGCTGTACAAATAACTATGACTAAGGAGCCTATTTATCAATGAATGTTTGTGGGATACCTTACACACCACACTTTCTGAGCCCCTGTCCTTGAGGGTGGTTTTTAATACATTGTTGCGATCCTTAATTTCATATTGCCACGACAAGTAGTGACATGAAATTTTAATTATTGAGTATAAAACCCAATAATTTATAAATATGCCCCAAACAATTTCCCTTTTCTTATAATAATACCATGCAGGGGTGGATTGGGTTGGAAAACCAGTCTGGGAAATTTGTGGAAACAGCCATCATGGGGGTGCGGTATGATGATGGGGTGGGGTCTGTTAAGGGGGATGGGATCCCACCTCATAGGGTCTTATTGTACGCAGTTGCAGCCTTCCTTACATCTTTTGCTGCAGTAGTATCTGAGATCATGGTCATGGGCATATTGGGAACTAAAAGTGGCCCTGTAAAATACTGTAGACGCGGCCCAACATGGGCAGCACAAGAAGTTTAACAAACTGTGTAGCCATGGCAGCATCATGGGAGGGCAGAGTTGCTGTACAGAGATGGAATAACAGAATGAATGGGGACAATGCAGTGTTCTGAGTGTGGTGGGCTGCCTGTCATGTGGAGGGTGGTGCCACATGATAACACACAAAACAGGCCCCACAGACATGTCAGCCTACCAGCAATCTTCCTGGTGAGCCCTATGGCCAATCCGCACCTGATGCCATGGAATGAACTATACATTTTCTGCACTTAGTCTCGGCACTAACATCTAGCTTAGGGGGACATTTACTAAGCAGTGATAAAAGTGGAGAAGTGAGCCAGCAGAAAAGTTGCCCATGGCAACCAATCAGCATTGACGTCACGTAACATTTATAATTTGCATACTATAAACATATACAGAGCAGCTGATTGGGTGTCATGGGCAACTTCTCCACTTTTATCACTGCTTAGTACAAGTCCCTCTAAGTCCTCTGTCATCCACCTTCAGCACTAATGTCTCTCCATAGCGGGGAAGATTCGAAACAGTGGCTCCAAGATTTTTAGGATTTGTTGTGGGCAGTGCTTTATTTCCATGGATAACGTTGCCGTACTCACTTAAGGTTACAAGTCGATATAAAATGTATAGCATTTCCTTCTAGAAGTGTTCAGGTGACTATTTTATTCATTTTAGAAATAAATTCACTGACTTCTTCCTGTTTTTGGAACCAATTATAAGAAATAAAATAGACAAATATAAAATGTTGCAGATACTGACAAAAAGCACTGGTTGTGGCACACCTCTCCTGCAGAAAGAATTATACCCCTTTCACATCACAAATGCCGAGTTGCACTCGGCAATTGGAAACGGGTCCTTCTCGGATGCAACCTGGTATTGGACCCTAACACTGGCTTCCTTGACCCGGCAATATGCCAGGTCGGGTTGCCATCAGGGGTAGGTGCGGAGGTGGCGCTGGGAGACGAGATCATCTCCGCGCCGCCTCTTCCTATGTAGTGGACAGGTCCCGGGTCGCATCGACCTGGCAACCCATTCACACTGCACCTGATCCGGTATGTAACCCGGGAATAACACTGGTTTATTCCTGGGCTGAATTACCAGGTCAGGCGACGCGGGATTTCTTCATGGCCCTATTCACACCTTACAGCAAACTGTGTTGACCCAGTAATATACGGGTGGATACCGGGTTATTTGTGCGGTGTGAAAGGGGTATAGGGACATTTAGAAGGGAAGTGATTTGATAACATAGTTTCTAACTTGGGAAACCGCCTTTAAATTACAAAATAAACAACATACATTTTGTTAAATAGGAGTTGAGTAAAATTTGCTATCTTAGCTGCCACGTTACAGGCTGTGGTTGAAAAATGGCAGTTAGGAGCTGATTGGTTGGTACTTTATCACCATGCAATTTATCACTCTCCAAGGCTTGATAAATCTGGTCCTATATTTAATACATATTGAAAATATTCTGTTCATAGTGTGTGCTGAGATAGCAGCCAAGGCAGTAGTATTTTTACTGCAGGAATGCAAGGTCAAAGCCTAACCTGGGTCTTGTGTGGATTCAGGGGCGGATTGGCATGCCGGGACGCCAGACCAGATTCCTTTTGGTCAGTCCAGTCGTCCCCTCAGTGTGCGCCTCCCATCCCCCATGCTGGCTGGCTGCCGCTGTCAGAAGTCAGTTCCGATCGCGGCAGCCGTAACTGATAGCTAATAATGCACTTGCAGCACAAAAAATGGCCACTGGCAAAGTTGCTGCGCATCTGCAGCAGATCCCCCATAAGCCTTTGCAGAGATGGGCCGTCGGTCATTGATGGCTCCGCCTCCAGGTCCTCCTCCAGTCCTGTGTCTTCCTCCAGCCGCAGCAGCCAATGCGGGAGCCAGCACCAGCAAATTCTGACTTTGTGTGACAGTCAGTAAGTAATGTATGTAGTGTGCCTGTTGACAAGTACTAGTTGCATATATGTATGATATGTAATATATATATATAATTGATTTTATATATATATATATATATATTTAAACTATATATATATATATATATATATATATGCATAGCAAGTGCATTGGACACTCTAGATTGCTTACAGAAGACCACAATGTCAACAGAAAATTGCATCAGCTACATGTACTATATATATGTGCAGTGCTCGAAGTGGACCGGTATACAACGGTATGACATACCGGCACTTCTTCGAGCATTGAGTCTGCCCCCGTCACCGCATCAAGCTCTCGCTCCTGTGACCGCGGCACTACTATTTCAAATCTGCCACAGACCGGCAGCCAATTAGGAGCGGCCGCAGTGCCACCGACCACAGCCTCCTCCTCCTTGCACCGCCGCCGCCCTCTGCCTCCTCCGCTGCTGCACTGTCGGCGCCCTCAGCCGAGACGCCACCCTGTGCGCTGCTGTGCTCACTGCCTCCAGCCTCCCTGTGCATGTGTGTGTATATCACTTCTTGTATGATTCTGCCATGTGTGTGGTGTGTGTGCTGTATGTAGTGTGTGCCCCCTGCTGCTGCCATGTGTGTAGTGTGCTGTATGTAGTGTGTGCCCCCCTGCTGCCGCCATATGTGTAATAGTCTGTATATAGTGTGTGCCCCCTGCTGCTGCCATGTGTGTAGTAGTCTGTATATAGTGTGTGCCCTCTGCTGCCGCCATGTGTGTAGTGTGCTTTATGTAGTGTGTGCCCTCTGCTGCCGCCATGTGTGTAGTGTGTGCCCCCTGCTACCGTCATGTGTGAAGTTGTCAAAGTCGAAAAATATTGCAGTACACACATCATGTACAAACTACACACAGGTGGCCTCCGTGCGCGTACTTGCTCTGCTGTGCGGGCGCATATTCGCAATTTGCGTATGGTCACTCCCGCGGTCCTGCGCATTAGCACGTGGTATGAGTATTTACGGTAGAGTTTGTGAGCGCATGGAAGGCTATCAAAACACATTACATATTTAATCCAAATAGTGCACAATGTACATAGTCTCCTTGCACCACATCAGAAATTAACAGCAGTTTAAATGGTAACAGAACAAAGGGTTTCACCTTTACAGGATAGGAGGGGACAAAACAAGGTTGCAAGGTGGTGTTTGATATCCAGCTGTAGGGTATTTTAAGAGAAACATTCCGGTGTTGGTTTGAGGAAGATCGCATGTTCCTGCGGATAGTTATGTGCAGGAGCAGAATATAGATATAAACTGTATTTACTGGACATTATGTATGCGGTGGGAATCCAGAGGAGACCACCCACAAGAGCAGTGAAAATAGACATCGCCCACCTATTCAAACAGACCTATGAACTCTCCTGTACTGTAAATGACCATCCCTGTGTCCAATGGACAAAGAGATTACAGTATCCATTGTGTTATGTTTTGGATGAAGTGAATAAAGAGAGCCTGCAGCAGGCCTGGTCAGACACAAGGCTCACAACGTTATCTATCAGATGACCGAGGACCGGACCGGGTTGCGCAAGCGAATCCACTCACGTATGTAACATTGACTGTAGCCATTTACTCTGTTATATTGTATTGTATTGTTTGTATTGTAACCCCCTTTCAGCAATAATACACAGTGGTGTCGGAACCCAGTGGTTTAACTACAGACTGGTGTTGTGTATTTCTTTCCCTGCTAAGGTTTAAAGTGTAATAGCATCACACTGCATTGCTGCATAAGGTTTAAAGTGTAATAGCATCACACTGCATTGCTGCATAAGGTTTAAAGTGTATTCATTGGGTGTGTACGCGCTGTGTGTACTTTGTACTGTCAGCGCGACGTTTGTACGCAAAGTCCATACATGATACGGGACTCTGTACGCTAACAGTGTAAAAAGTACGTAAAGTGTGTTTAAGGTATAGCTTTCATTCCTGTATATAAATCAGCATTGTCAATTGGGGGCTCTCACGGGATATCACGTTCTTAATGATGCACTGTACATTACAAACACGGCTGTAATTGACCGGCTCCAATGGACGCATTGAGAAGCTGATGAAAATAACATCCACGTTAATGTAATTTTGTGGTATCAGTAAGCCGCTGGTATGAAATTCAAGGGACAATGCGTTTCTCATAATATTTAAGATGCTAAAATTTATTTTTATTGTTGCAAAACAAGGTTCACATAAGTCATATTGTGTTTGATTCAGATTGGATTGTTTATCTGTTAAGTAGGTTTAAAAGTACATTTAAAAGTTGCTGCATAGCCTTGATATAGTTTTTATTTTTAACTCAGGCCTAAAATAACTTCTGGTGCTTGTATGATGTGTGATTTCTTTGTGACAAAGGAAGCCGCATGGTCTGTCCTCCATTTTGGACTAACCACATGGCCTGTCCACCATTTTGTGTAACCCTCATGGATGTGGAAGGGTGAGGAGCAGCGGCCATTTTGGGAAGGTAATTTTTCTAAATGGCTGATTTTCAGTCTGCTCAGAATAATCAGCTTTCCTTGGTCACATGAAACACGATTTATGAGTTACCAATGCATTTATTTAACCCATGCCATAGTAAATTACAAATATTTTCAATAGGGCCTAGTGAAAGTTAATAGTGAGATGAATACTTGATGTAAGAATTACACAGAGATATAAACAAATGTTTTTTTTTGACCTCTAGGATTTAGTTAACTCTGCTTGCTATAAGATAGCCATTGAAATGCAAATTAACCTGTGTAACTGCTTTTTCCTAGCAGTGAAAAACCACCTTTACAGGCAGCCAAAAGCACATAGCATTGATATGCAAATTAGAAGCACTGAGTGGGTAAATGAGTCCCATAGGAGACCAGTGAATAGTACATATATATAATATTATAAATATGTGTGTGTTTATATCAATGTATGTTCTGCAAGATGGCTATCCAATCTGAATCATATTATTTAAATTATTGATTATTGAGAGAGTCATTATAGATCTGTGTGAAATAGGATACATTTGTTGCTATATAGGTAAATTTATAGGTAAATCTGAAATAACAGTATTTTAAGGAAGTAAGCGTAAAGTACAAACACAGTCTGGCCTAGTTGTAAAGGTTTATACAGAACAAGTGTGTGTTGTGTTTAGTGGGCAATAGTCGTTTTATTGCTCACATTTATAGAAGTTGTGTGATCTGTTTTATTGCGTACGCACATTGGTATACGTGGTACGGAACGTGAGGACAGTGTACAAAAATGTGCACGTAGCACAAGGCCGCACACGTGGCATAGAGGTACGCACGGTTGCGTTATTACGCAAGCTTGCGTAGGGTTGTGCGCGCATAATAAAACCACACAATAGGTTCGTTTAGTTTAAAGGTGGGACAGTAGCCACGCTACAATAGCACCAAAACACCCGGTTTCTAAATAAATTTAGTATAAAAACAAAATTTAGTATAAATACATTTTTTTAAATTGCCTCTGGGGGTAAAGCTGCCAACTTGAATGAATCCTAATTTTCTGTACAGAAAAATAAAGTGTATTTGAGTGAGCGAATGCAGGAGTGAGTGGATACTGAACCCAAGAACTGAAGTGGTCTAGGTGGTCTAAGCTAGGTGGTCTAGGTGGACACACTGGGTTAGTAGAGGCCCGGTGGCGTAGGGTTCGCAACCCTGCGTTATTAACTAGGTGGTCTTAGTGGACTGAGTGGTATCCCATACAACTCTTAGTGGTCTGAAGTGGTCTAGGCTAGGTGGTCTACAGCAATCGTAGGGCATGTAGATAACTAGTATCTATAGGCTGTGCTATTGCATCACATGTCCGTTTGTTCTGCACAGCATAACGTGATATTATTGTGTCATATGCGCTGTGGAAGAGCATATGCAGACGTGATTGTATAGACAAAGGGGTTTTTCTTTGATAACTTCGGGAAATCTCCCTGGTGGGCTTCACTGGAACGGGTGAAAGATAGTTATCTAATTTCTCTGTTTATCACCCTACAAACAATTCCAGTTGAAAGATACTGAAATGGAAATTTTCACTGCCTCTCTCAGGAAAATATTCCAAACAGAACTTCCACCGAAAGAAATTACGGTGTAAGGTCTGACAGGAGCCCTAAGTTGGGTACATTGCGATCCGCTACCAACAGTGTATCGTTGTACTGGCCAGCGTGGGTGAGAGCGAGTGGAAGGCGCTCGGGTATACTTCCACTGTCTACTTATATTGAGTATTTTGGTGTTTGTGGGAATTTTTTTTTTAATTATTAGAAGAGACCCACAAATATGGGAGCCAGTTGCTCAAGTAAGAGACGTTTAGACAGGGTTCAGACAGAATTGTGGCCAAAAGGCTCAGCAAGGTTTATCATGTGTGAAAAATATGGTTCACACACAGAAGTTTTATGCAATGAGTGGGTATGTATGACTAACAATGATAGGGTACCATTCCCTAGAGTGGGCAGCTTTGAACTAGAGGTATTACAGAACTTAAGGATAAGGATATGTCTGATAAAATCCAAGAAACAAAGGAGTAGACATACAGATTGTTTAAATTTATGGCAATAGGAGGGAGACGTGCAAAGGGAATTAGCTCGCGCAGCAGGTTCCAAACCTAGCGGGAAAATAATGGCGACCGCACCACCACCACTACCGTATATTGCGGGGGAGAAGATGGCTTTAGTCAATGGTATATCCGTAAAATATAGTAGTATGTAAAAACAATGTATTAACCCTAATTATTTTTTGCAAGATGTATCCTGTTTTTGAAGTCTTTTCATGGTTATAGGTCACAAGAGGATGATGGACTTGCTGGCAGATCAGTTCCTGTATTTATTTACAGAGAGAGAGACATAAGATGCATTGGAGGGAATGGTAATTGTATCGCTGGCCTGTAACTGTAATTGTATGTAACTGTATGTTTTAACTGCTTACTGTATGAGTTGTAACTATAGGTATACTGTACTTTGTAATATATATATTGAATCTATATATTTTTTTTAATAACAAATATATCCAGCCAAATTGCAGCTCTCCTCCAAGCAGTCACCTTGCTGCATGAAACTCAGGTGGGGCCTGTCCAACCAGGTAGAGCAGTAACAATATTCCCCAATGAAAGAACTGGTGAGGTCACAGCTACCGGTAAGTGTGAGACAGATCATTGCACAGAGACAACAACAACTCACAGTAAACAGATTAGGAACGGAATGGTAGGATTACACCCTGTCTTGGAAATAGTAACCCCCAATGGGGGAACCGATAGTCAGGGAATAATCCTCACCAGGAATAATGCAATGTATTGCCCGTGGGCCAGAGATGAGCTGCGATCAATCATTTCAGAATTCCCCGACCCTCGGAAGCATTTAGCCAGATGTCAGAAATTTTTCAGAGATCTGGGTAATGCGTATGAACCGACAAACAAACACTGGCGGATATTTTTGAAAGCGTGCCTACCTCCTAATATTGACACCCAAAAATGTATCACTGATTGTAGATTAGAGTCGGATAGTCTTATGACTGACAAAACACAATCAGGAGAACTTAGAGCAAATTAACATGCAACTAGAGTTGTATTTCCCCACAACTGTTAAGTGGAGAAAAAAATGTTCTCCATAAAACAGAAGGAAAATGAAATGACATCTGAATACTTCCATCAGGACCTGCAAATAATAGATAGATACATGGGGGTATCAGATACAGGGAACGATGCGAATTACAGGAAGGTAGCTGTTTCTGTATTAATGGACGGACTCAATCAGACAGTAAGAGACAGGGTACAAACATTTTTTGCCTGATTGGAGAGGGGCCACAGTAGCTTGTCGTAGAGAGTGCGCGATTGAACACCATAAGAATATTGCTAGGCATAGAGAACTGCAGGAGGAGAGGCTGGGGATTGAAAGTATACAGGCTCTTACACCAGAGTCTCATCAGCCTAAACCCCAAAAACCCTGGTGGTAAGAAAAGACCGAGAAATTGTTACATTTGTAAAAAAATAAAGGACATTTTGCTAGAGATTGCAAGAGTAGTAGAGCACATAGCCAATATAGACCCCTAGACAGAGAAAACAAGCCACGTTATTAAACACATAGACGGGATCAAGGGACATATAGTAAGGAGTCACGAGCCATATAGAAAACACAGATTCGGTTAATGGGAAGAATGGAATAAATGCAACTTTACCCTTTTGACAGAACTTACTGGGGTTAGGAGGAGGTCCCTAAACTTTTGCTTCTTTCTCTAGCAGAAGTGACCTCTAATTAATTTAACAGAAGTTTTGTTAGAGATGGTATACATATAGCGTGCTCCCGCCCAGGAAGTACGAATTATGTTGGATACCCACGAAGACTAAGGTTGCATTTCGCTGTTCTAGATACATGTCCATCACAGGTAGAGGAAATTATCTCAAAGATACCGGGTTCCCTATGAATTTAAAATGGACAGGACACTTGATTGGTGGC
The DNA here is from genome assembly GCF_028390025.1 of Pseudophryne corroboree. Classification (NCBI taxonomy): domain Eukaryota; kingdom Metazoa; phylum Chordata; class Amphibia; order Anura; family Myobatrachidae; genus Pseudophryne; species Pseudophryne corroboree. The sequence goes on from NC_086447.1 coordinate 213,598,541, forward strand.
TGGGATAGTCCCAGTAGAGATATAACACACATAGATTTTTTTGGGGGGAGAAGACCGAATAGAGAATCATTCCCAATCCAGATGTCAAACTTTGTAAAATCTTCTTTGCCTCTACCAACTTATCTATTACTAAACTCTGTGTGATTTGTCTTCAAAGCTTCCTCTTCATCCCTTACGTTCACCGACAGGGTTACAGTTCAGACGCCACAGGCCTACTCGGTCTTTCAGAGTTCTGCCCAAATCCAATATATCTCACCAGCATAGGGACACCAGTATCAGTGTGCCTGGTCATGCACAAAGGGTGGAGAATGGGAATACGGGTGAAGGGAGACTGTATATAGACACCGACATGCATGATGGCGTGACAGCCTGATGGTGAACACAAATCTGAAAAATGTTCTTTTTATTATTTCCTTTCTCTTTTCACTCTCCACAGATGGTTTACGTCACACAACTGATAATACACAACAGTTAAACACATTGAAATGCAAGATTTATGTTCCCTACAGAAAGGTCGCTGACCCGGAGAGAACTCGTGACAAAGAGCAGAGTGTAGAGAACCTCGTATCACTGGAGTGTCTGTTCCGGGAATGTTGAGAGGCAGGACTGTTGAAGGGCATCCGAGCACAGATCTAGAACGGTTGTAGTATCATTCTTTGTTATCACCTCCCCCTGCATTTTCCTGTCTTTTCCCCTTCTTATTTTCCTCCTTTCCCTAAACGAAATGGATCTATCACAAGAGACTGCGTTTAGGGTTCTGTTAGTAATTCTGGTTTTGATCAAGACAGTTTGTTTTGGTGAGGTTCCCAGAGAGGTCGAGCAGGGATGTGGAATGGGTTCTGATGACGAGTATGAATTTGTAGAATCTCAGGAGCGGCACATCGCTCAAGTAAAGGCTAGCATCAGTAAGCGCTCTGGTAGTCAGGGAGCTCGGAGGCACTGTGAGGGGTTATTGTCTGATGAATGTTGTGTTTGTAGGAATTGTGAGAATATAGTTGAGGATGGGTGCATCCAGAGATGTCAGTCCAACCTTAATATCGACATGGACCGTCATCCGTTGAGTGATTACCACTCGCTAGTGGGTAAGGTCTTAAACCAGACAGAATGCTGGGTGTGCTCACAGGTACCTCAAGGTCAGAGCAAGTCAAGATTAGTACCGTACCCTTTAGCAATAGATGAGGTACTCAAATTACGGGGTGGGAGACCGGTGGACAAGAAATTCAATATCTCTAGGCCCCCTAGTTTAAAGCTCCACCAGTATCATGTAGACAGGTCCTTATTGTGTTTTAATATTTCCAACTACCGAAAACCGGGAAATTGGGAAGTGATGTGGAATAACTAGACAATTACCTTTTCACACAGAGCTGATAGGATACCCATAGACTCTGAATTTGTACGCCAAATAGCCAACAGTGGGAGGTATTTTTGGTATAGGTATGCACGTGGAAGCAAGACCATGTGGGTTTGAAAATTATCGCCAGGGTATTGTGCTTATACCATCCAGCCCGATACTTGTACTGAGCAGATGGGAGAACTAGGGATTGGTTTCTTTAATGAGAAAATTTGCAATATGGTGATGTTATATTTTGTCCCCTATGTCCTCCCAGATGATGCCTATTTCATATGTGGGAGGAAGGCGTGCAAGTGGCTTGCCCCGAGCTCAGAGGGATTGTGTTATATTGGGAGAGTACTGCCAGAGGTCATGACCATAACCCATGATAAGATGAAAGACGTTCACCGCAGTGCTCAGGCTCCTTATACTCATACTCACTATGAACACATCATCAAGAGACACCTCATAGATAGGACAGAGCACGCAGCCTCTGATTTGATCCACGAATCCACCGGGATTCAATTCCTTCTCGCATTAGACATCATCCGTACTGCCAGAGGAATTATAAATTATAGGTATATCCATGCTCTAGCGAACTTGATAGATAATATCACTGAGATGTATGATGACACCTTCAAGTATACGGGAAGGGAGTTACAAGCTTACAAGCAGGAACTGTTACCACGTAATTGGTTCTCAGGTTTAGGAAAGTGGGCTCAAAATGTCATCATGAGTGTAGGGAAGTTTCTCCTTTGTATCCTGGGAGGCGTCATAATTATTGGTTTGATATTTAGGTGTGTTCGAATTCTGACGCGGCGCAAGCACGGCACAAAATTGATGAGTCTAAGGAGCAAGGGTACTGTTACAGCAGCAGATTTAGTTTACGACCCATCCATAGAGATTGTGATATGATAAGAATTGCAACTGAATTTCATGGCCTGTTTCGTTCACCCGTTTTTCTTTTGTCTCCCCCTCTGCCCAGATACATCCTTCCGGAAAAAGACATCAGCCCTACCCAAAATGTTTATGTGAATGTATTTTATATATGTGTCTTATCTTCATCTCTGCAACCTCCAGTTAATGACACACATAGTCGACAGGTGATATTCACACATACTAGCACTTACATACACTTCCCCCTCCATGTATCATCAACTATATGTGCACCCCATTTGTTGGAACAAAAAGCCGAAAAGAGCTCGGTAGTGTTTGTTGGCCCATTTACAGACCCTTAATATGGGATGAGAAGGATTTAATGTATACTTCGCAATACCTTGAAGCTTATTTAGAACATATACGACATGATGATACATGCCCCTCAGACATGGATTCATACATACATACTTTTACTATCCCACTAGGTCATACATTTCCCACCTACAATTCTCCTCTTACAACTCCAAGCTTCTTTAGATATTGTGTAGATATTTTTCTGTTTAGTGATTAGATAGTGGCAGTTATTGGTGACTGCCAAAGGGTGGACTGTCAAAGTCAAAAAATATTGCAGTACACACATCATGTACAAACTACACACAGGTGGCCTCCGTGCGCGTACTTGCTCTGCTGTGCGGGCGCATATTGGCAATTTGCGTATGGTCGCTCCCGCGGTCCTGCGCATTAGCGTGTGGTATGAGTATTTACGGTAGAGTTTGTGAGCACATGGAAGGCTATCAAAACACATTACATATTTAATCCAAATAGTGCACAATGTACACATAGTCTCCTTGCACCACATCAGAAATTAACAGCAGTTTAAATGGTAACAGAACAAAGGGATTCACCTTTACAGGATAGGAGGGGACAAAACGACTTTGCAAGGTGTTGTTTGGTATCCAGCTGTAGGGTATTTTAAGGGAAACATTCCGGTGTTGGTTTGAGGAAGATAGCATGTTCCTGCGGATAGTTATGTGCAGGAGCAGAATATAGATATAAACTGTATTTACTGGACATTATGTATGCGGCGGGAATCCAGAGGAGACCACCCACAAGAGCAGTGAAAATAGACATCGCCCACCTATTCAAACAGACCTATGACCTCTTCTGTACTGTAAATGACCATCCCTGTGTCCAATGGACAAAGAGATTACAGTATCCATTGTGTTATGTTTTGGATGAAGTGAATAAAGAGAGCCTGCAGCAGGCCTGGTCAGACACAAGGCTCACAACGTTATCTATCAGATGACCGAGGACCGGACCGGGTTGCGCAAGCAAATCCACTCGTGTATGTAACATTGACTGTAGCCATTTACTCTGTTATATTGTATTGTTTGTATTGTAACCCCATTTCAGCAATAATACGCTGTGGTGTCGGAACCCAGTGGTTTAACTACAGACTGGTGTCGTGTATTTCTTTCCCTGCTAAGGTTTAAAGTGTAATAGCATCACACTGCATTGCTGCATAAGGTTTAAAGTGTAATAGAATCACACTGCATTGCTGCATAAGGTTTAAAGTGTATTCATTGGGTGTGTACGCGCTGTGTGTACTTTGTACCACCAGCGCGGCGTTTGTACGCAAAGTCCGTACACGATACGGGACTTTGTACGCTAACAGCGTAAAAAGTACGTAAGTGTGTTTAAGGTATAGCTTTCATTCCTGTATATAAATCAGCATTGTCAAAGTAGTTTGTATGTAGTGTGTGCATCCTGCTACCACCATGTGTTTAGTATTCTCTATGTGTTTGTGCTTTTTCCTGGGGGGTCATTGTGTTTCCTTTTCTACTTATTGAGACCATTGTGTTTTGGTTTTATTTTCCTGTGGGGGCCAACATGTTTTTTTTTTTCTTGTGAAATGTGTTTATTCTGAGCATGTATCGGAGCTGCACTGCAAATGTGTTCCATGTGGTGTTCATAAGGGTGGTCTTCAGTATGCCGACTGACAGGATCCCGACGCACAGTATACCGGCGCCGGGATCCCGACAGCCGGCATACTGACACTTATTCTTCCTCGTGGGGGTCCACGACCCCCCTGGAGGGAGAATAAAATAGTGTGGCGCGCTTAGCGCGCCACCGTGCCCGTAGCGTGGCGAGCACAGCGAGCCCGCAAGGGGCTCATTTGCGCTCGCCACACTGTCGGTAAGCGGGCGGTCGGGCTCCCGGCGCCGGTATGCTGGTCGCCGGGAGCCCGACTGCCGGCATATCGTAGTGAACCCGTTCATACAGAGTTGCTGTAAGACACATTCACCAAGAAGTGTATTAGATGTGTTGCACATTCCTGGGCAGTTACAGGAGGTTGGCTAATCAGACACAGATGTAGCACAGTAATGGATGTGTTGCTGATAGTGGCTGGGTATAGAGATGGGGTATAGAGATGCTGCATTGCTTACATTGGAGGCCATACTCAAATGGACGAGCTGCGCCTAGCATAGTACTGGTGAAAGTCTCAATGGTGTGACTGATAGTAGCATCTAAAGACGCACAAAGCATGATTGCAGAGACTGTATACAGTGACAGAGGGCATCTCAGTCCTTGCACAGTCGGATGCATGTATGTAGACCAGGGAGGGCTGTGTAGCGGTATTAGCATGCAGTCGCAACAGCAGCAAAAGGCGCAAGGAGGCAGCAACAGCATCCAGCGCAGAATCAGACCTTATGCGGAGTGATCCCGCCCTCTTGGCAGGCTCCACCCCTTGGCAGATCCCGTCCCCATAAGGGCTGCTTCCATAAATTTCCCGGGCTGGTTTTCGATCCCAATCCGCCCCTCTGTGGATTCATACGCTGTATCTGAAAAGATTAACAGAGGAATTCTAGTAGGTTGTGTTTTAACAGCTCAAGACATGATGAGGTACAACACTTCATAATTCCTCACCTGATGCCTGGTGTCATGGTAAATTACATGTGAAAGGAGCATTCATGCCTGTCACTGCAACATTATATTCCCACAAACGCTGTGCGCAGTTTAGTTTTTCTATTTGAAACATTCAGTATCGAAGAAAGAAAATTACAACTATACTGTAGCCTCTTCTTTTAAGCTCTTTGACCTGCGTGAATATTGCGGTGATTGAACCGTTTTAGTTGTATTTTGATACAGTTAACCACAATTGCTCATTTCCAGGCCAATCCTATTCATAAACTTAAACCTATAATCCCTGAAATGTAAACACACAAGTCGCTGGCAGCAAATATTCTTGAAAATCTTTCAGGATAGCGGTCATGTTAAAGCCAGAAACTTAGATAATTTTCATGTTCGCCAGATTTATTCAGCCAATGTCAACATTAGCCAGCAAATATTCATATTGGACAAGCACGCAGGGTGAATGGTGGAAATGATTGTATCTTTGGAACAACGGCCAAAATGACACGGTTTTACAGTTTTGTTTTATTATGTGAATCAGAATATCAAATGAGCAAGGATTGAAAGGATGAAACTTAAAATAATACATTCTTGGCACGCTGTTTTTTTTATCTTTCCATTCTAGCTTTTTTAGAAATAAATTGTATGCAACAATAATACTAATTATTCAAAAATATACTCAGGGGACTGTTGCAAACAAACAAATAAATGAGTACATAAATAAATCAATCAATAAGTTTATAAATAAATAAATAAATAAATATATATAACAAAGCAATACAAAATAAGAACTAAAAACAAAACAAAACAGAAAGTATAAATAAATCTGTGTTTTTTAGGTTAAAATCTTGTTGTATCTCATTGTTCATGATGTTTTTTAATACATTATTTGAATAGGTCTTTTGCAAATGTTTGTTTTAAATTTGTTCTGCTACTCTGTAGTGGAAAATAGCAGTACCGTCAAACACAGTAAGGGGATAATTCAGTAAGGATCGATAATGCCCCTGTGATCGTGTCGCCCCCATTTTCCGGGAGTTGTGAGGCCAAGGACTGCGTCGCGAGATGCAGTTACCTTGGCCTCGGAAGCCACACTGCAACAGCAAGGCAGAGAAAGCTTAAGCTTACTCAGCCTGCTGTCATAGATGAACATTGCAACCGATGGTCGCGATGTTCATCTTAGATGCGATCGCATCACAAATGCAGGGAGGAGGTGGTATGCATTTGAAATTCTTAGTGAATTAGGCCCTAAGTGTATTGGAACAAAGGGCTTGTTCTCACTGGGTTTTTTTGGGGGCATGCAATGTAAAAGCAATATGGTTCAGACTTGCTTGTAAAATGTATAATAGCCGTGAAATTATTGTTTCCTATGGTCACTGTGTTCTACCGGTCACACTGTAATACATATGAATAGTACATACTGTTATCAAAATGTAATTAATTTAACATAGAGAGCAGAAAAAAAAGCTCAGTAAGGGTCATATGTAAAAAATGTACAGTCCAGGAAGTATTCAATTGCCAAGTGATTTTAGCGCCCACTTCTTGGTCTTTGGAAACACCATGGTGAAACCATTCTGTACGTGGATTAATCACTTAACTGGCATGGTCAGATCACATGCGACCATGCCACTCCACAGTGTCCCCCAGTTTTTGAAAAAGAGATCCGTTCTGCAGATGTGCATAGTACAATGTTTAAATATATATATAAAAAAAAAAATTAAACTATATTAAATAAAAATGTTTAAAATAAACAATTACCGTATATACTCGAGTATAAGTCGACCCGAATATAAGCCGAGGCACCTAATTCTACCACAAAAACCTGGGAAAACTTATTGACTCGAGTATAAGCCTAGGGTGGGAAATGCAGCTCTAGCCATACACAGCCCTCAGTGCCAGATATGCCCTCATACTGCCAGATATGCCCTCATACTGCCAGATATGCCCCCACAGTGCCAGATATGCCCCCACACTGCCAGATATGCCCCCACACTGCCAGATATGCCCACAGTGCCAGATATGCCCCACAGTGCCTGATGTGCCAGATATGCCCTCATGCTGCCACATATGTCCCTCATGCTGCCACATATGCCCCTCATGCTGCCACATATGCCCCCTCATGCTGCCAGATATGTCCCCTCATGATGCCACATATGCCCCCTCATGCTGCCAGATATGCCCCCTCATGCTGCCAGATATGTCCCCTCATGCTGCCAGATACGTCCCCTCATGCTGCCAGATATGTCCCCTCATGATGCCACATATGCCCCGTCATGCTGCCAGAAATGCCCCCTCATGCTGCCAGATATGCCCCCTCATGCTGCCAGATATGTCCCCTCATGCTGCCAGATATGTCCCCTCATGATGATGCCACATATGCCCCCTCATGCTGCCAGATATGTCCCCTCATGCTGCCAGATATGTCCCCTCATGCTGCCACATATACCCCCTCATGCTGCCAGATATGCTCCCTCCCCAAGTGCCAGGTATGCCCCACAGTGTTGTTACTTACCCCTCCGTCGTTCCCGCGCTGTCTTCTGGAGGGACACGAAGCGCACAGCGCGCGGCTCTCCTGTGTCCCTCCTGCATCTTCGGCGGCCGCGGCAGGTCTATTAAAGGAAGTGCCGGTTCGTGATCAGAGGTCACGAACGGGTACTTCCTGTAATAGAACCGCCGCTGCTGCCGCCGGAGATGCAGGAGGGACACAGGAGAGCCGCGCGCTGTGCGCTCCGTGTCCCTCCTTCACACTGCTCTGCCTCTGCCTGTCACTGACTCGAGTATAAGCCGAGGTGGCTTTTTCAGCACAAAAAAAAGTGCTGAAAAAGTCGGCTTATACTCGAGTATATACGGTATATGAACGGTTTTGAAGGGAAAATTTGTCAGTTAAGTGGTTAAATTAACAGATTGAGGATGCCTCCATAATTTGTGTAACATGGCTAGAGTAAAAAGAAAGTAACATCAAAATGCCACCCTTCATCCTCTATACAACCACTCTGTGCTCATTTCACATTTATGTTTCTCTCCTAAAATACTGTTCATGTTATCCTCAGTTAGGGCTTATACAATGAGAGTGAGAGGGCCATAAAGATCTGCCTATGGGGGCTATGTACTAAGTCTTGGAGAGAGATAAAGTGGATGGAGATAAAGTACAGTACAAGTCTACCAACTCCTGTCATTTTACTAACACAGCCTGTAACATGGCAGTTAGGAGCCGATTGGTTCTTACTTTATCTCCATCCACTTTCTCTCCAAGGCTCAATACATAAACTCCTATGCATACCTCCCAACATGACCCTCTCTCAGGAGGGACAAAATGCTTACTTACTTCAGGACTTTTCTCCTAATTTATGATTGCCGTCACCTGTTTCGAACAGATTAATGCACAGGTTCTCAAACTTGTTCCTCAGTGCGTGTTTTGCAGGTCTCCTCACAGAATCGCAAGTGAAATTTATTAGCTCCACCTGTGGACCTTTTAAAATGTGTCAGTGAGTAATTAATACACCTGTGCTCCTGCAGGGCTACCTGCAAAACATGCACTGTGTGGGGCCCTGAGGACCGAGTTTGAGAACCTGTGCGTTAATGGATAAGAAAGATGTTTCAGCACAGGTGATAGCAATCATAGATTAAGAGGGAAGTCCAGGAGCAGAGCATTCTGTTTCTCCTGAAGAGGGTCATGTTGGGTATGTTTGCTTGGTGACACATCGGTCAAAGAGTACCTTCAAATGCATCAACCCACAAAAGAAGATGCAAACTGTATCCCATTATAAGCATAGCGGCGAGACTCTTTTAGGACCCCAGAAGTGACAGAGACAACACATTCTGTAAAAGGAGCAAAAGGCAGTGTTCTTTCCCATATATAAGGAGTAAACAGCACCCCTCTGTAATGTTGACATTCTGCTGTCCACATTGTCTCCACTGGCAACTGACCGTTGCAAAAATGATAAATAATGGTTAATTCTCCACTTAGGGGTATATTTAGCAAAGCTTGCTCAGAGATAAAGTGGAGAAAGATAAAGTATCAACCAATCAGCTCCTGTCACTTAACAGGCTGAGGTCAGAAAAATGCGGGCAAAAATCTGGAAAAAATGCATTTTTTCTGAATTTGACTGCATTTCTCGTATGTACCAAGCTCTGGAATGTGATACTTTCTGGAACTTGGACCTTGCGGTCCAAGTTCTGGAAGCCTATGCAGAGGTGTAGCTAGGTGACATGGTGCCTGGAGCAAGGGTATGTTTCGACGCCCCGCTCCCCTGTACTGAATTGGGGGCCTGACCAATATGTGGGGCATGTTACATTTGAAAAGAAAAAAATATTTAAAAATCCTAAATTGGTGAATGGGTTTGTTCTAGACCTTGTGGAGCTCAGAGCAAAAGTTTCCTTTGACAATCACCATGTTCAAAATATAGGGGCGTGGCCACATAATAGTACCAATTCACATCGGTACTATGGGCAAAAAAGGAACTATTTAAAATGATACCTCAGATTTATGGGCGACCCAATGCGTCTACTTCCATTGATATTTTATTCTAGTGTATATAATAATAATGACCGTAACTTATGGGATCTGCTGCTGCTGGGTCCTCGGTCTCTTTCTTCTCAGGGCCAGGGGCTCAGGGAAAGGTAAGCGAACTAGTGAGTCTGCAGACTGGATGTTTGTGGGCCCTGCTTGCCCGCCCATAGAACTGCCACTGCTATGAGCTGCGGTCTGCAGGTGGGAGGGCGGCAGGTGCCGGAGTCAGATTGTGACGCGCCTTCTGGCCGTTTTAGAGCCTGGATCCTCCAATCCGATCCCTCCCAGTATCCCTGGAAAGGAAAGCTCTTACCAGGAGAGCAGTTCTTGCAATTTTGTAGGTACATACCGGTGTTATTAATGCCAGTATGTATCCGATAAGAGGCATGTTGTATCGCATCCACTATGCGTAGTACATCATAACCTGTTTTAAACATTTCCTTTAGTAGTAGCTAATTGGTTTGTACTTTATCTCTCTCCACTTTATTTGTCTCCAAGCTTTGATAAATATTCCCCATGGAGTAAAATGTTTTTTCCCTTTGATCCCCTTCGGTTTCATTGCTTGAGTATATGGTAATATGGAGGGCCCACAATGGATTGCCTGATTATTTAGTAATCTACTAGCAGGGCCTTACGTGCTGCACAATGTAAGAAAAGGCGTTGCAGGGGATGATCACATAGCCAGGATAAGGGGGGAGTGGTTTGGGGTGGGGGGTGGGGGTAATGATGTCACTGTTTACATTTTTGTTCTAAATTTGGAATTTGCCTTTAACCAGAGGTTTTATAAGTAAGATGTATCACAATAGTGTTGTACTCTCAATAAACAGCATAATAGTGTATATTGCTTTCATATGAGACCTATTAAGGCAATATAAACAAATTTCTTGATGGCATCCTATTCTTTTCCGTTCTCTGACTTAGACTAATTACTAAAAGGAAACTGAGAATATAAAATACCACTTTACTGAAGAGTGATATAAATACAATTAAAATATACACTCACATATAAAACACATTGGAGAAGTTATTTTCCCTGATTACTTGCAAAGTGTTAAATAAGCAGGCAATGGTTGATACAACCTATACTACTGTTTATACAACACATTTCAAATGGTGTTATGACAAAAGAGTTACAAGAATCATTTTCCTGTTGACACAGCATGTTATCATTATCAAGGTCTTGGGGAGAAAGGGTGATTGTTGATTTTTCAAAGCAAGAGTTTTCAGATGCAGGCTTGATGATGTAACAAGAAATATGAGATGTTCTGTGTTTGATCCATTGAAAGACAAACTGCAAAATAAAATAAGAAACCAGATTTCTCAGCAATTTCTAAACCTCTACAAGTCATGAACAAGTGCAAAATGGTAAAGGAGCAGCATCAAAATTGCAAAGGTGCACCTGCATTTCCCCAAAGGAGCAAAATGACAACATTTGCAAATGGCCAGAGACAGTAGTAGAGTGAATTGTTAGTAATGTTCCTGTTTGTGTGCTAGACAGCACAAAAGGACCAGCTGTCAAATGGCAGACATACTTAAGGCTTCATCCTATTTTTGTGACACATTTTGCAGCTTCTTCTAGTTACAGCTCTGTAAAGAAGTGTATTTCTGGAGAAACTAGGCCCATTGTAAAACAAAACACCTTAAAAACAAAAAGGCTACATGTTTCTCAGAACCCAGCCTAGTGCTTTCCAAATATAGGGGGTGATTCAGAGTTGATCGTAGCTGTGCTAAATTTAGCACAGCTACGATCAGGCACACTGACATGCGGGGGGACGGCCAGCACAGGCTAGCCCGCCCCGCAAGTCAGTCCCTCCCCCGTCGCAGAAGTACAAAAGCATCGCACAGTGGCAATGCTTTTGTACTTCAGGAGTAGCTCCCGGCCAGCGCAGCTCCTGCGTGCTGGCAAGGAGCTACTCATCGCTGCCTGGGTCGCAGCGGCTGCGTGTGATGTCAAACAGCCGCAGTGGGCCGCCCTCCGCACGGTCTGGCCACGCCCACATTGGCCGAACTGTGCCGCTTTCCCGCCCCTTCCCGCTCAGCGACCGCCTCTGCCTGTCAATCAGGCAGAGGCAATCGCTAGCTAAAGACAGCCGTTGACAGCCGTCGACTGTCTGGCACTGCGGTGGCGGCGCATGCGCAGTTCAGATCTGATCGCTGCTGTGCAAAAATGCCCCCCATAGTCCTAAGGAAACCTTAAAAGTGCATGCTACAGTAGTTATGGCCAGCGGCGCATGTAGAGAGGAAGCAGCTCCATCTGGGCCCCCACCTCTCTAGCTGGCAGTGCCATAACTCTGGACACTAGGGTCACTAGGAAACTTTTTAAGCTTTAACAGTGATGAATAGTACCCCTACCTTTCCCAAGCAGCATGCCAGCATTCCAGATTCCAGACAAGTAGAACCATAGCGCAAGACTCTGGCAGCAGCATGTAAGTAGCCCAATCTTCAAGAACAACACCTGATATGTGACATTGTTAGGGAGACTGGGGGAAATATGTGACCAGTGTAGATGGTGGGGACCTAATCATATATGGCAAGGGGAATGTGTGATGATGGCATAATGTGACACAGGTATGCATGGCAGGACCATGTGGATGTTGAATATGTGCCAAATGTATGTTATGAGGCTCCACTCACCTGCAGTGCATTATGTGCCGCTTAATAAACATTTGACATGCAATTGAGATGTGGATCTGGGATGGGACTTTATATCTTATGCCTTATCTACTATAACCAAGGGCTAAAGAAAATATTGTTTCTTCACTGTGCAGGGATATGATGCTCATTAATCTGGAGACCTCCAATGCCACTCACTGCCTGCATGCTGGCTACGCTATGTCTGTTTGCTAGCCTTGCTCTCTGCATGCAAGCTACAGTATGTCCTCTCCACAAGCACACATTCAGGCATCATGGTTCCTTCATTCACTGCTTCTTAAGGGCCCTACACATTTAAAGATCCTCCGCCGAGCTGCCCAACGGCGGATACGGCTGACGGGCGACCCGGCGGAGGGGGGCATTGACGGGGGGAGTGCAGTTACTTGACTCCCCCCGTCACACGGCTCCATAGAAGTGTAGGCAAATATGGACGAGATCATCCATATTGGCCTGCATGCACAGCCGACGGGGCACCAGCGATGAACGAGCGCGGGGCCACACATCATTCATCGCTGGTGCCTCCACACTCAAAGATATGAACGGTATCTCATTCACTAATGAACGAGATCGTTCATATCTTTGAGTGATATCGCCCAGTGTGTAGGGCCTATTAGATAATACTGTTCATGAAATATTAGCAAGTTAAATTGTTCTGGTCAAACTGCTGCCAAATGTGGATACCTCTTTCAAAGTTCAATATCCAGAATAGTCCAACATTTTTATATGTAACCCTGGGCGTTCTGAGAAGATATTTGCCTAATTAATGTTATCAGTGACATCTGTGTAAGTGTATGCTTAGGAAGGAAGTCAGCTTTGCATACCCCAAAAACTACGGTAGTTCAACATCACAGTTCTACGGGGTGTGATGGAAAATTAGTGACGTTGTGGTGAGCTTGAGGCGACTGTGTACCAGCGTTAATGACAGCACTTTTCCGGACATCACCTGGAATTCAGTTCGATGCTAAGGGCCTCACATTATTTAGGTGTTTACATTTGTTGTGAATTATGTACACTGTGCATAGAAAATGTTGACTATAGTGAGGTAAGATACAAACCAAAAAATCTTTAAAAGTTTTAAGAATGTCATAGAAATATGTTTTTTAATGTTCGCTCACATCTCCATGTCATTGGTTCATTTATTTACATTATGTCGGGCAGTACGGATGGTGTAATGGTTAGCATTACTGCCTCACATCAGTGAGGTCATGGGTTCGCTTCCCATCATGGCCCTAACTGTGTGGAGTTTGTATATTCTCCCCGTACTTGCATGGGTTTCCTCCCTCAATCCAAAAATATACTGGTAGGTTACAAACCCAACAACAACAAAAAACCCAAATGTGTGTGTGTACACATGTGGTAGGAAATATAGATTGTAAGCTCCACTGGGGCAGGGACTTATGTGAATGGCCAAATATTCTCTGTAAAGTGCTGCGGAATATGTGTGCGCTATATAAATAACTGGTAATAAATAAAAGATTAAATAGTAATATGTTACTTCACATACCATAAAAGTTGCTACTATTTATTACAACTTAAAAGAAGTCATTGTTTAATCTAAAGATGAAATTGGGTATTTTCTAAGAGCCAAAAGATCTGGTGGTTTAAATCATTACTTTATGGGCCACTGTTAGGAAAAGACCATAAACCACTACTGTATCATCTCTGTGAATGGAGTTTCTTTGATATCTGTTCAAAATAACTTAGTTATCTTTTTTATAGATTGGAGTAGGTTGGGTGCTTGTATCTATATGAGGGGAAAACAGACCCCATTTGTGATTGCATGAAACTCCTTCACATGTGGAGTAAGGTTAGACATGGCAGCACCATCACTCACACTGCGCAGAGCTGACACTCCCACCGTGGAATGTTTACGACAAGCTATAAATTACTCTCTCGCTTATCTGGATAAACTGTAAGACATCTAGTTTCCTGACAATAGGCCTGCAAGGGAGGATAAGAATAGCTTGTAAAGCACCTCATAAAGTCATCCCAGGGAAAAAATTGAAAGAAAAAAAGAATTCTCATCAGCAAAGACATAACCATTATTTTATTCTAAGTTCTCCCATGTGTTCCAGTACTACAATGCATTGCCGTCTTTTTACAGCTCTTGCCATTTTCAGGTTTTCTGACATCATGCAAAATCTATTGTCAAGTTAAAAGGCTCATATTCAGGATGTAGGCAAGAACCATGTGTTTATAGGAAAATCACTTTAACTGCAAAAATGAAAGATAACTTTTCCAAAATGTGATTCCTTCGTATGTATATACCCCCCAATGTTTTAAAAAACAGAATTGGTAGAAATTGAACTTTAACCTCAATCTGATCTGTCCATATCACCGAGCCATGACTGAGAAATACGGACAGTTTGGTAAATCTGTGTGTGCATGTGCATTCCTGTCAACGACAGTAGGTAGGAAGGTCCTAGGTTTGCAGGTTAAGAGTAGGATATCATTTTTTTACAGTGTATCCATCATGTCCGAGATTGGTATGATGATGTGGTACTATAAGCTGAGTCTGATGAAGTGTAAAATCACCACTGCACACAGGAGATATTGTGCAGTGAGGGGGGTGAGGGGCGCACAGAGTGCATTGGCCCAAGCCTATCTGAGGCCCTGAGCTGTTGAGGAGGCACAGCCATGCCTCCAAGATGGTGTGACCACACCAATTCAGCAGAAAGCACAGTATAAGAGAACGGAGGACATTTTATATGGCTGTACTGACATAAAATTCTGAATAGCAGGCTGAATGAAGCAGCTGTGATAAGTGGAGGTGTCCATGGTAACAGTGGGCCTATGAGTTGACTGAGGAATCTGGTGATGGGAGGGGCTTAGCCCTTATAAGGAGAGGACTGACTAGGTTCTCCCTCTTTTCCTCAGAGAAAATTGAACAGTGAAGTGCACTGTGTTTATTTTGTACTGAACTGTGTATTATTTGTGAATTTGTGGTATTTTTCTTTTTATTTCTTTTCAATCTTTAATCATTTCACCCCCTTTTGTTCTTTGACTCTTTCTTTATCTATCTTTTCTACCTTCTAACATGCCGAGGCCCAGTCGTGCTGTGCGTCCCCCTATCCGTTTGATTGAAAGCGGTGACAGGGACGCTGTTTTAGTGTCAGGTAGGGGACAGCATTTGTCAGTACACGTACGGGGTCAAGCCAGGAATAATGTGGGTAATGCCGCCGCCAGGGGTCGGGCTCGACCGCCTGAGAGGCTTTTGGCGGGCGAAGCTGCATCACGCAGAGGCTGGGTCAGCAGTGTGTCTGTGTCACGAGCTGTTGGTTTAACTCGTGCTGTGGGAATCGATTCTACGGAACCAATTACCGATAGTACAATGTCGCAAAGCGTTGGTGCTATGGTGGAGTCGCGGAGCAGGGTGTTGAGGAGAACGGTAACATCTCGGGAAGTTACCTCAGGAGTGCATGTGCCGGAGGTACACCGCGGTCGCCCCGTGGGCCCGCGGGGGACCGTGGCTGCCATAGGCGGTCGTCGCAGCACTGTTCTTTCTAGAGGTGAGCAAAATGAAAGAGGAACAAGGGAGCAATTGTTGGTGCAAGGAGAGGGAGCACCTAACAGAGGAATTAACAGGGGTCTGGTTAGATCAATAGATACCAGGGCTGACACTGTTGTAGCGGGCCAGCGCGCGGGCACCTCGGGCAAGAGAAATGCTAAAAGGCAGCAAGGAAGGCCCGCCACTGTGAATATTAGGGGTAAAAAAGGGGTGCCTGAGGTACATAGTATGAGGAGCACAGTGTCGGGGTTTTGGACGTAATGGCGCTGGATGGAACTCTTCTGAGGTAGCGTCTATATGCACTTCAGTTATATCAGCACTGGTCCCGGTGCTGACTGCTAATCCTACTGAAGGGAATTTTTTGGGCGAGCAGAATTCCTCTGGTTTGCATGGGGATGGCGTAAGTGATTTAGCGGCCGCTGTTTCACGGGCCAGAATGGGTGGAAGGAATAGGGGCAATATGAATCCTAGTGAGTGTCTGGTGGATGTTTCTCCTTGCATTTCTCCAGCAGAGTCCTTTGCAGCCCCTGAATTACAGGAGGATTCTGGGGAATCGGCGGCTGTGGTAGAGTCTGCCCTGGATGAGGGAGGTCTTTACGATGAGTCGGATGTGCACCCTGCAGCGCGTCAAAATGATGCAGTGGTTTGCTCAGGCAATATGGGCGCAGTTAAGGAAAAATCATGCAAGAAAAAAGCTTCACAAAAACGTAAGCATAGGCGCAGAAGTCACAGGGGTTCATCCACTTCTTCCTCTGAGTCCTCATCTTCAGTTGACAGCAGGTGCAGTGGTTGCAAAGAAAGCCATAAAAGAAGGCACAGACACAGTAGCTCTAGCATGTCCTTGGAGGAGGGCCCCGAGGATTCTTTGCAATGTGCTAATACTGCTGTTTTGAGAGGGGTACGGCCCAGAATTAAGGAGCGTTTTCGACAGGGCAAATTTGTAAATATGTTTGCTTTAACTAGTAAAGCGAAAAAAGCATTAGAGGCGGCCAGAAAGAAATCGGGTATAGGTGAGGAGGCTTATAAGTCTTACTCTAATTGGCAGAAGGGCATGCTTATCTTTGCGGCTTGTTATTTAGAATCTAGACCTCAGGAGCACATGAATATAATTAAATATATGTATTTGCTTCACGAATTGGCCAGATCTGGGCGCGGAACAGCATGGAGGTCCTATGATGAGGAGTTTCGTAGAAAACAGAATGGCAAGGAAATCATAGATTTTGGTAAAAAAGATGTTGAGATTTTTGTAGATGTTACTCAACCTCTAAAAACTGGTTCAGAGGGTCTGGCTGGGAAGCGAGGCAATACCAGTAACAGATGGATGGTGGGTAAGAATCGATCAGGCAAATGTTATGCCTTCAATAATAGTCAATGTACCCTAGGGTTCAGGTGTCGTTTTCGTCATGTTTGTATCCGCTGTGAGGGATCCCACCCTATTAAAAACTGCCAGCAGACTGCCAGTGGTAGAGGGGGTTTGCACAAGCAGCAGCAACGAGTCCCAGCAACTGCTGGGGCTAAGTAGGGCCCCTACTTCAGTGAAATTGGACAAATTATTGTATTGGTTGGATTATTATCCAAATAGAGAGGACTCCGAGTTGATAAGGTTAGGTTTTTCAAAGGGTCTTCCGTTGCCTATTAAAGGCCAAGTTAATTGTGGTCCGGTTTACAATTTACGCTCGGCTCAGGAGTTTCAAGTAATTTTGAAAGAAAAAGTCGATAAGGAGGTTGCTTTGGGTTGGATGGTAGGGCCTTTCAGTTGTCCCCCAGTGTCTAATTTAATTTTGTCCCCAGTGGGGGTTGTTCCAAAAAAGACTCCGGGTAAATTTAGATTAATTCAGCACTTATCATTTCCAAAAGGGTCTTCAGTTAATGATGCAATTCCTGAACATCTGTCCATGGTAATTTATCAGTCTTTTGAGGATGCGTTGGCCAAGGTGAGATCATTCGGTAGAGGGGCGTTGATGAGTAAAATTGATATAGAGTCGGCTATTCGGCTCTTGCCCATTGATCCGGAATTTTTTTGTTATTTAGGTTTCCGTCTGAATGACGGTTTTTTTATGTTGATAGATGTCTCCCAATGGGTTGCTCTATATCTTGTTCATATTTTGAAAAATTTAGCAGTTTTTTGCATTGGTGCATTTCTGAAAATTCAGGCAGTCCGGAATTGTTCATTATTTAGACGATTTTTTGTTCATGGGTCCAGCCGGGTCTGACATGTGTGGCAATATTTTATCAAATGCCTTGTCATTGTTGAAGGAATTTGGGGTCCCAGTAGCTGAGGAAAAGACTATAGGTCCTACATCGGTGTTGACTTTTTGGGGAATCGAAATTGATACTATGGAAGGTTGCTGTCGTTTAGCCAGGGAGAAAATAGATAAATTAAAAGGAGAGATAATTGTGGCATTGGCAAATGGCAAGTTGATGTTGAGACAAGCTTAATCATTATTGGGGTCTCTCAATTTTGCTTGCCGAATTATACCCATGGGTAAGGTCTTCAGCAGGAAGTTGGAGAGAGCTACAGCGGGTGTTAAAAAACCTAGTCATTTTATAAGATTATCCAAAGAAATTCGTAGGGATCTACACATTTGGGAGGAGTTTTTGGCTACCTTTAATGGTGTTCTCATTTGGCAGTCCATACCCATATCCAATGTAGAGTTGCAATTATTCACCGATGCGGCAGGTTCTACGGGCTTTGGAGCATACCTGGAGGGTAGGTGGTGTGCTTCCCCATGGCCTAAAACCTGGTTTGATGAGGGACTCACTAGTAATATGTTATTATTAGAATTATTCCCTATCATGGTTGCTCTGGAGTTATGGCATGAGGTCTTGACCAATCTGTCAGTAGTTTTTTTTTTTTTTTTTTGGTGTGACAATTGTGGTGTGGTTCATGCGATTAATAGTCAGAGAGCTTCCGGCCTTCCTGTGCTGTGATTGTTGGGTCAGATTGTTTTGCGCTGCCTTCAATCAAATATAAGTTTTTGCACTAGGCATGTTCCAGGCATTGAAAACGGTGTGGCTGATGCGCTTTCGCGTTTTGAGTGGCGCAGGTTTAGGGTGCTAGCTCCGTATGCGAATGTATCTGGTGACCCTTGCCCGTCTTATGTTTGGCAGGTGATATGCCCGGATTGGAGGGCTTAGCTCTACGATCCTTTGCTCCTTCCACCCTCCGAGGGTACAGAACTGCTATGGGAGAGTGGGAGAGATATGTCCGTTTGCATCAGGACCAAGGTAAGACTGATTATGCAATGTTATTGAATTACGTTTGGGAATGTTTTAGAGCAGGCAGGTCAAGAGGGTTTGTAACACGTTTACTGTCTGCTCTTTCTTATTTCTTGAGACTTGAAGGCCGGCATGATTTTACTAAATCTTTCTTTTTAGCAAGGATTCTTAAAGGGTGGGCTCGAGTGATGCCCCCTGTACAAGATGCACGAAGGCCAATAACCATTTCAATATTGCGGCGCATGGCGGTCGTGTTGCATGAGGTCTGTGCATCTGATTATGAAGCACTCTTATTTATTGTGTTTCGCCATGGCCTTTTTCGGGGCCTTTAGAGTCAGTGAACTGGTGTCAGCTTCGAAAACAGCAATGTCACCTATGCTTCGTGAACACGTGTCACTGGAAGATGGAGGCTTATGGTGCAAAGTACAACGTTCCAAAACGGACCAATTAGGCAAAGGTTGTTGGGTTGTTTTGAGATGTGTGGACGACAAGGAGATTTGTCCAGTGTCCTTGGCGAGGGTTTATTTGAGAACAAGGACTGATATGTCAGGTCCATGGTTGCAGCATATGGATGGTATGCCGGTTACTCAATTTCAATTTAGATGGGTGCTGGAACGTTGTATTTGCACGATGGGTTTGCCGGTATCGAGATACGGTACCCACTCATTTCGGATAGGTACGGCGACAACAGCAGCCACTGAAGGCTGTTCGAGCAGGCAAATTAGAGCTCTGGGGAGGTGGAAGTCTGATGTATTTCGGAAATATATCAGGTTTTGACCCGTTGGATTAAAAATCAGACTTGAGTTTTCAGCCACTCGCCATATTTGGGGGTCTTGAGGAATTTTTTATCCTGTCAAGTGCTTCAAGCCTTGGGGTTCATACCCGCTTGGCAGGTGTGTTTTTCGCCTCTCGTCAAGTCTGATCCCTCATACCCATCCCCCTTTTCATCCCCGCTTCAAAAATTCTCACCTTAGAGGCCAAATTAAACTATTTAAAAACAAAAAACAAAACCTATTTTAGCAAGTTTAGAATGGGATGATTTTAGGTAATGTTGCTTCAAGAATTTTGTGTTAGGGTTTTTTTGTATGATAAGGTCCTGTGAATGGTTTTTGTACTTTCAGATTTGCGCTTGGATGAGTGTCCGATATGGATTATTGGGCACTCATACGTTTACTATGGTGAAAGATCTGGTGTGGAGTGCCTTCAGTCCCCTGAAGCTAATCTTGTCAGATGGATCGGTGTGAGGGGACTTCGCTGGGAGCAAGTCATGCCCCTATTTTGGCAACAGTCGGAGAGGTCGGGATACCCGCTGAGGGTGGTGTTCCATGCTGCTGGAAATGATTTGACCAGAAGGACTGGTCTGGATCTTCGCAAAACTATAGTTAGGGACCTAGTTAGCTTGCAGAACAGGTTGTGTTTTCTGAGTGTGGAATGGTCGGACATTATCCCACGTTTGGTTTGGAGAGATGCGGACAGACCGGCTGCCATAGATTGGTCCGGCGCCGGATCAATTCTGTGGTGGGCAGGGCTGTTAGTGAAAATTGGGGGTTTGTGGTCCCACATCCCTCAATTTTAGTTTCTGCCCCTCATCTTTACATGGCCGATGGTGTCCATCTGAATTTGAGGGGTATGGAATTTTTTATGGAGGATCTGTTGTTCGCTGTTTTTAGTCAGGAACTTTATTGATAGGTAGGAGGAGTTTAGGAGTAGTAAGAAGAGTTTTAAGGTAGAGGTATGGTGGCGGGGGTTTCGTTGAAACTGTGGCGGGTTGGGACGGCCTGAAATTGTGGCTGTAATTTAAAGAGTTTTATAGGTGCTCAGGAGATGTGAAGGTGGTGGAGTTTGATACATTACAGGGCCGGAGTTCCATCGGACCAGGTGGGCTTCGGTCTCCGGTGGAGTTGGTACATACCTGAGCACCTTTTGGTTGGGAGTTGGGGAATATCTTGAGTGGAGAGTTGGCCACGGTATTCCCGATAAAGAGCAAGTAACACAAGGGGTGGCAAATGGCCCATTATGGCCCCTTGTGATGTGATGGGGACTTGGCTGAAATTGGGTCCTTAAAGCCCCCTTGTTATGCGATGGAGGCCGGGCTGAAGTTGGGCCCTTGCCTCCTCTTGTGTTTTGGTCAGCCACAGTTAAAAGGTTTAAAAGGTTAGAATAAATAGGGACTTTATTTAAATAGGCCGTCCCTCCTTGCCACCATACCATTTGTTTAATAAAAGCTGACAATTTTATTGGCAAACATTATTCTGGTGTCAGTGTCAGTTATTTCTTTTATGGATGTTGGTGTATGCGCATGAATGAAGAACAGTCTATGATAGACATTTTATAGAGAGTGACCTGGTATTCACAATTATGGGGGCTATACAGAGTTACTCTACAGCAAGAACTGTGTCAATCTGTTCACATGCTGGGGGCCACCCAGCATAGGTCAAGGCCGCTCAGCATGTGTGTTGCGCCACCACACAATGCGTTCACATTTTAATTGCAAACACATCGATTAGACAACGACCCATTCCTGAGCAGCCTGGCTACATGTGACATCACGCAGCCCCATTTAAAAACTGTCCGTACACGCCTGCTTTGTCCGGACCATGCCCACAAAACCCAGCCAAGCTGCCCCCCCCCCCCTTCCCCCCTCTGACGCCTGGAGCTGTCAGTCACTATGTGATAGCATTCTTCCGGGATGCGCTGTCCCTCCGACGCCCAAAGCGGTCAGTCACTATGCGATAGCATCCTTCCAGGATGTAATCGCATGGTGCAGGGTTGCGCACACGCACTCTTGCCAGTATGCGTGCACAGACCAGATAGACGTGGCTGCTGCCTGCGAACGCAACATCTCTGAATAAAGCCCTCTGTGCACAATCCCCCTGCACACTGCACACAAGTCTTATATCCCACATGTGCTATGTTATAAAACAGATTTGTAAAAACTGTAGGTCAAAATCCCAAATGTGGTCCTGAAATCTGCTTTATACCCTTTGCTTGGCTGATGAGTGGGTCTCGTCATCTACATATACAATAAACTGCGGATGACAAGTCCTGCTAGAACAAATAAAATAAATACTGCTGCCACCGGTCCAGATGAATGAAAGTATGGGGAGAGGGACTTTAAATCCTTCTATTTCCCTTACCCTGACACATACAAAGCTGGGAGATCCCTCATGAAAGTTATTGGCTGGTGATCAGTGTTAAATCCAGGCAAATTCACTCCATTGAAGATAAATCATGGAGTCCAGGGATGGGGCATCCCAAAATCAGGGCCAACCACATTTGCAAAAGGTGATCCACTCTTTTAGTTAATTTGACCCCCTACTAATTATTGTCATGACAATGTTATCCTGCAATACAGAAAATGTAAGTTTATCCTTAGATGGGTGGGAAGGCACTACATGCCTTATCATGTCCAAAATAACATCTGTAAATGTGGGGTCACCCTCATATGAAAGAGGAGAGCCCCTGCTGTCAAATGATGTGGCACCTTAGCAGCTATTGAATTTAAAAAATTCTTGCAGGGAAATGGGCTCCATTGTGACCCAATCAATGGGACGAAGACAAAGTAAAGTGATAGTGGGATGCATTCGGCATACCAACGTTCTGGATACCGGCAGACGGAATACTGATGCTCTAATCCCGACACTGGCCAAAAGACCAGCACCGGAACTCAAACACCACTCACAATGCCAATGCGGAATCCTGACTGTTGGCATCCCGAACGTAAGTATACCAGGGCTTGTTAGGATTAGGCCGCGAAGGATGGGGGAGGGATAAGGTTAGGGTTAGGCTGCGGGGGGGGGGGGGGGGTTAGGGTCAGGCACTAAAAAGGGAGGGTTAGTCACAAAGGGGTTACAGTTAGGCACCAGGGGGGGAGGATTAGGGTCAGGGACTAAGGAGGGTTGTTAGGGTTAGGGTGCGGAGGGGGGCAGGTAAGGAGGGTTAGGGGAATCAGGGAAGAGCATAGCAGGTGTTGGGATTCTGCGTGTTGGAATGCTGGTTTTGGTCTTCTGGCCACTGCCATCCCAAGCGCTGGCATCATGTCCCCAACCCGTGATAGAGACTTCCAGGCATGGATTCAGATTGCTAAATGTGCATGTATGTGTGTTAATTACCAGAGCTATCATTAGCCATCAGAGGCCAAATTCTGAAAAGCTAGACTTTTTGGAGCTTGGTAAATTTGGCAGTGTCACAGTTCCCATGCTTTCGTGATTGAATATCTCCGATATCTGCTGCAATACTTTCTTAGTACATTTGTGAGATACTTAAATTAATGTGGAAATCCTCAAAACACTGCAGTTTCCAGAGGGTTTGCTGCAAAAGCTTACGCCCCTATGTATATTATCAGGTCTAATCAGATTTATTTGTCTCTGGATTAAAGCCGTTTTAGCATTTAATTCCCTGATGTCCTTTGGCCATGTTGTATCATCTTCTTGTAGTCACTAGTCAGCATACTTCTGAAATATGAATGCTGAAAGTCCTGGATTAGTACTAAGCATGCAATGTGTGTGGTGCACATGGGCTCAGATGTTTATTTGTGCACACAGTTTGAATGCTGTTTTGTGGGCATTTGGTAAATGTAGTATATATTTTGGCGAAGTAACTGTGTTCCGACCATCACATAATGGTGATACAAATGATGAGCGGATTCGGTTTTACTCAGTTTTACTCGGTTCTCAAAACCGAATCTTATTGGCTATCCAAAACACGTGACATCAGTGAGCCAATAAGATTCGGTTTTGAGAACCGAGTAAAACCAAGTAAAACCGAATCCGCTCATCACTAGATACAATTAGGTGCCAATTTCATGTTTCACCTTGTCATTTTATAGCAAAATTGCCTTCGAGTTTGTACTTCAGAAGGTGGGAAAAAGTTGTATACAGTACATCAGCAATTTACCTGGAAAGTTCAGAATATATTACAGAATATCAGGACCAGGGCCGTAACTACGTGTGTACCAGGTGTACCCCCAGAGGGTACAACTGCCCGCATCCCCATTCCAGGGGGACTTTAGTCAGCGGCATTGTAATGAGTCAAACTGACTCATTACAAGCTGCCTGTGTGTGCCGGAGTGAGGAGAGGAGCAGCAAAAGGAGGAGGAGGGAGCGGGACTCAGGATCCGCATAAGCGCACTGTAATTGGTGGTGGCACCACTGCAGCTGTCCCTCTCCTTCCACATAGGCTGGCCGCCGCTGCTGTGTGTGATTGCTGGGATGCGCTTCCCTCATTCCAGCATTCACGCCGCCACCACCAATTACTGCCATATTGTGTAAAAGGTATACTCTGTCTGTCGTAATGTTCAAAAAGGGGGACTCTGTCTGCTGTAATGTGTAAAAAGTGGACTCTGTCTGCCATAATTTTTAAAAAGGGGTCTCTGTCCGCTGTAATGTGTAAAAAGGTGAACTCTGCCTGTCGTAATGTGTAAAAAGGGGGACTCTGTCTGCTGTAATGTGTAAAAAAGGTGAACTCTGCCTGTCGTAATGTGTAAAAAGGGGGACTCTGTCTGCTGTAATGGTAAAAAGGGTACTCTGTCTGCCGTTATGTGTAACAAGGGGATGCTGTCCGCTGTAATGTGTAAAAGGTAGACTCTGCCTGCCGTAATGTGTAAAAAGGGGACTCTGTCTGCCGCAATGTGTAAAAAGGGGACTCTGTCCACCGTAATGTGTAAAAAGTGGACTCTGCCTGCCGTAATGTGTAGAAAGGGGGACTCTGTCTGCTGTAATGTGTTAAAAGGGGACTCTGTCCACCGTGATGTGTAAAAAGGGGACTCTGTCTGCCGTAATGTGTAAAAGGTGTACTTTGCCTGCCGTAATGTGTAAAAAGGGGGACTCTGTCTGCTGTAGTGTGTGAAAAGGGGACTCTACCTGCCGTAATGTGTGGAGCTACTGTGCAGCGTAATTTGAATAATGGATAATATGAATTGGTATTATTTTGTGGCCACACCCCTTCCCCATGAAGTCACGTCCCTATATTTTTGCCGGCGCCGATGCCGTTTCTTGCACCCAGCGCTAAATTGTCTAGTTATGGCACCAATCAGGGCAGTAGAGAGCCTGGCTGGGCCCAGGTACTTGTACTAGCAGAGGGAGAGAAAGAAAGCTCTTGTGTGGGCGCACTCTTAAAAACGAAGAAAATATTGTTCAATTAATTACTGAAAGTTATTAAAATTTATGTTTATTAATCAAGAGTTAAAAACAAAATACCCCTCTACGATCCAAAGAAAAAATGTAAACATAATAAAGACATGAGAAAATGTAAAAAATGTTCTGGTCTGTTAATCACATGAGAAGGATTAGAAAGGCTGCAGACACCTAATAGTCTAACACCCGTTTCTCCTGACCAGTACAGATAATCTGTATTAATGAAACCGACCAAGGAGGTCACTAGTTGTAGGAGGTCAAATAATGTGTCTTAGAGAACCACTGAAATCAGGTTGATTCTAAGCAATTTATTATTCACCTATTATTCCATGTTACTCAGAATTGGAGATATCTGTATTGATATACCCTGAACGCAGAAAAAAGAGAAGAAAGTTTTGAAAGAACAAATAGTGGTGATACTGCTGTTGGTGTCCACCCTTCTGAGGAAGGGGAATAGTCCCTACTCTACAACACCAGGTATTCCCAAGGAGTCTCCTCTCAAAGTACTGACCCGGCCCAACGCTGTTTCGCTTCCAAGATCAGACGAGATCGGGCATTAGCAGCGTGGTGTGATAGTAGAGAGGCTATCTACCAATGAGAGTGCACCTATATACAGATGGTAGAGTAAGGATTTAGAAAGATAAGGCCATATAATATGTAGATCTACTTTCCACGTTAGGCGGGGTGAGCAAAATGTCACTTAATGGCAAAGTGCACCCTGGATCGTGAATGAGAGTCTACGGAAAATAGTAAGGGGTGAAAAGAACAAGAATATTGTCACTTTTTAAATTAGACTGGTGGTTATTAACCCTGGTGGGAAACCACGTCACAGAGTATGCAGCGTCAGATAAAATAGTACATGGGGATATACTTCACATATGTATACATTTTTGTACAAAGCAACACATCATTACTTTGAAAAAAACCTAAAAAGGTATAGTACACTGTATACAAAGGAAATGAAATAGTATGAAGAATGAGTATGGTCTGCAATCTATGGGGTTTATCAGGCTATATTATGCACAGAAAATCCAAAATAATTGGCTTGCGGTGTGAATGGTGTGTCAAGCAAAAAGAGGCACTTATTGCCGTGATATTGTTCTACAATTTGTAGGATTATTAGTATGCAAGAAAAAATCTCCAACATGCAGCATGCAGTGTGGAGTAGTGTGCCAAATGAGCACATATACCAATAATGCTAGCCTGTGATATGTGGGATTATAATACTAAGATGTGCACAGAAAATTACAACTGCTAAATGTGCAATAAATGTGCCCAATGAAAAGAGGGTACCTATAAAAAATGGAAAATTCAAACATAAATTGCAGATGAAAAACTAGCAGATAGAAAAGTGATACTCAAAATATCAGGATCAGGAAATAGGTGATAATGCAGGATCCTCCAAGGACAGGTTCCATGCTGTAAATCCGTGGAAAACGCGTTTCGCCCGTTTGGGCTTGTTCACTTCCGGGATCTCCAAGGCCCAGGTACTTATCAATGGGGGTGGCCTAATCACAGGAGGTGTTGCCATGCACCCTTAGAGAAAAATACAGAATTGTTTTACTTTCTAAGGGCATACCTGTACACACTGCAGCCCAGTACACAGCAGCATGTACTGGGCTGAAGAGAAAAGCTGCAATGCCCCTCCATCAGACCTGGGTAATTAGTAACACCCCCCCCCCCCTTCCTTCACCAGCACCCCTGCAGAACATTAAATATTCTCCATAAAAATAGAAAATTCTACAAACACTTTCTGGCATAATGAAAGAAATTGCATATGTATACACGTCACTTCTGGGTTTGGCTGGGCTGCGCAACTACACATGCGAGACCATACTGCAGTAATTACCAAAGAGGAATCACTCTCCCAAAAGAATACAGTATGAAAACATAGCACTTAGGCCACACTCATATTTAAAGATAACATTAGCAAACAGGACTTCTAAGGTTGGTACATGTGCGGTTTATTTAGTGATGTGCAGTTCGGTTCTCCAGAAATCCAAATCTACACAAATTTTGTGGATCCAAACTAAAACCAGGTCTGGATCTCCCGAGGAGATCCGATCCAAACCGAGTCCTGGTTCAGAGCTTCCCACAGATTGGAATTAGGAATTAAAATCCTAAATTCGGGTTTCTGATTGCAAAAATTACATGATTTAACTGTTTTTATCAATTTTTATTGTAAAAAATAATCCAGATCCTAAACCAAAACATAAGGATTAATTTAGAACCAAACACAAAACACTGTGGTCCACACACATCTCAGTTTTATTAGAGGAGGAGGCCATTGTACATTTTCTGTGTAAACTAGAAATGAGCAGGTTCGGTTTCCTGAGAACCGAACCCCCCCAAACTTCACACTCCGAGCCCGGATCCGAGCACGGCTCGGGACTTCCCGCCAGACTCGGAAACCAGAATGAGGCAAAACGTCATCATCCCACTGTCGGATTCTCGTGGGTTTTGGATTCCATATAAACAGTTGCGTGTTGCCGCCATTTTCACTCTGGACTTGAAGCGTGAGGGAGAAAGACCTCTGTCTCTCTGTGAGTGGTGGCATCAGGTAGGGTTAGTATGTGCTCTGTAGGGGTGCTGCTGCAGTCACTGTGGTGTACCTGTGCTGTTTTAGGGGTGCTGTCCTGGCTGTCACTGGTGTTTCATGTGCAGTTATGAGTGCTGCAGCTGTACATGGGTGTTGCTGTCCTGGCTGTTACCTGTGTTGTACAGGGGGCAGGGCACTGTCCTCCCATATGCTGTAAAATATAGGGGTGCTGCTGTTAAAATGACATTACACTGGGTCTGTATGCTGTAAAAAATCAGGGGTGCAGTTGTTAAAAATTAAAATCACACTGGTCCTGTATGCCGTAAAAATATAGGGGTGCTGCTGTTGTTAAAATAACATTACACTGGCCATGTATGCTGTAAAAATTCATGGGTGCACTTGTTAAAAATTAAAATCACACTGCTCCTGTATGCTGTAAAAATATAGGGGTGCTACTGTTAAAATAACATTACACTGACCCTGTATGCTGTAAAAATTCAGGGGTGCATTTGTTAAAAATTAAAAGCACACTGCTCCTGTATGCTGTAAAAATATAGGGGTGCTGCTGATAAAATAACATTACACTGGCCCTGTATGCTTTAAACATTCAGGGGTGCAGTTGTTAAAAATTAAAAGCACACTGGTCCTGTATGCTGTAAAAATATAGGGGTTCTGCTGTTAAAATAACATTACACTGGCCCTGTATGCTGTAAAAATTCAGATGTGCAATGAAAAGAAATGTACACTAGCCCTGTCTTGTATGCTGCAAAAATTCAGGGGTGCTGTTGTTAAAATAAAAGTACACTGGTCCTATATGCTGTAAAAATACAGGGGTGCAGTGAAAAGAAATGTACACTGGCCATGTCTTGTATGCTGTAAAAGTACAGGGGTGTTGTGAAAATACAGGGGTGCTGGCACTGTCCGCAGTTGCTATGTCTAGGCCTGACCTTCACAACACTGTATGGGAAGAGGAGGATCCTACCACCATCTGCACTCCTCCTAATAGTGCTGGGAGGAGCACTATCAGTCCAGTTGCATATTGAGATCGAGGATGTCACTGTAGAAGTACACCAGGATGAGGAGGATATGGGTGTAGCTGTCAAGTTGACAATGAGGATTCTGATGGTGATGTGGTTTGTTTGAATAAAGAACCAGTGGAGACAGTTGTTGGCCATGGGATGAAAAAGCCCATTGTCATGCCTGGGCAAAATACCAAAAAAGCCACCTCTTCGGTGTGTAATTATTTTTCCACAAATCCGGACAACAGGTGTCAAGCCATCTGTAGCCTTTGTCAATCCATAATAAGTAGAATTAAGGACATTGGGGGTCATTCCAACCCGATCGCTCACTGCAGTTTGTCGCAGCACAGTGATCAGGTCTGAACCGCGCATGCGCCGGTGCTGCAGTGCGCCGGCGCATGGCAGTCATCGCTGCCTAGCGATCGCCTCTGAGACAGAGGCAGTCGCTGGGGGTTTAGGAGGCGCGGTACGGCCAACGCAGGCCTGGCCGAACCGTTGGGGGGCAGGCCGCGGTGGCTGCGTGACGTCTTACGCAGCCGCTGCAGTCAGCGGCAGCGACAAACTACTCCTGGTCAGCCGCAGGAGATGCGCTGGCCGGGAGTAACTCCTGAAATACAAAAGCTTTGCCGCTGTGCGATGCTTTTGTATTTGTGCGGGGAGGGGGGGGGGGCGGTACTGACATGCGGGGCGGACTAGCCCTGTGCCGGGCGTCCCCCCACATGTCAGGGAAGATGATCATAGCTGTGCTAAATTTAGCACAGCTACGATCAACTCGGTATGATCCCCATTAACCACCTAGAAAAATCCTCCCTTATACATCACCTGCAGCGCATTCATCATAAATCATTGTCAAGTTCTGAAACTTTGGGTAATTGCGTAAGCAGTCCACTGATACCTAAATGATGTGGTTAGTTTGTTTGTATAATATTTCTGTGAGTATTAGGATGTAAACACTGAAGGGGGCGGGGAATTTGAGGATGAGGTGGACATCTTGCCTCTGTAGAACCAGTTTGTGCAAGAGAGATTAATTGCTTCTTTTTTGGTGGGGGCCCAAACAAACCAATCATTTCAGCCACAGTCATGTGGCAGACCCTGTCGCTGAAATGATTGGTTTGTTAAAGTGTGCATGTCCTGTTTATACAACATATGGGTGGATTGGAGGGCCCAAGGACAATTCCTTCTTGCACGTCTTTTCTCTGCCACATCATTCCAGGGGTGCTGCCCTATATGGGGTGCTGCCCCGCTGCCCTATCAGTCCAGGAGTGCTGCCCCACTGCCAATTAAGTCCAGGGGTGCTGTTGTCTGTCTGCTATGCTGTGTAATTCTCCAGGGGTGCTGACTATGGTGTATAAGTCCATGGGTGCTGCCCAGGGGTGTCTTAAGACAGGAGGAGGCCCATGTGCAGACTCTGGGTGGGACCCCTCCTCTCCACGGTGCCGTAGGCTCCAGCAATATGCCAGAGTCTACTGCGCATGTGCAGGTCTCCCGAAACGTGGTGCCAGCCATGTTTCGGAGACAAAAGTGGTATTGCACACGTGCGGTTGACATTTTTAAAGTGTTTCTTTTCTGCGACCGCTGCAGCGCCTGGCGGTGGACTTCAGAGAGGTGAGTATGAAAATATGGGTGCAATGTGTGCGGTGTGGGCCCCACCCTGGACCCAGGGGCCTGTGTGCACCGCACACATTGCACCCATGCAGAGGCGTATCTAGCACGGGGCGAGCAGGGCACGTGCCCTGGGCGCCATGGCAGCCCCAACAGAGGGGGGCGCCACCGGCACCTGCACGGCCCACTCGCCCCATGCTTCAGGGATTCCGCCGGCGCTACCCGCGGCGCTTTCCCTGTCTCCCCGGCTGCTGTGCCTGTCACAATAGACAGGCAGCGGCAGCCAGGAGCCTCCCCCTACTCCCCCCTGCAAAAGTGTCTGTGTGTACGCGATCGCGATCGCGACCGCGGAGGTGCGCGCATGCGCGTGCGCGACCTCGGGGGGGCGTGCGGCCCCTGCCCTGAACAGCAGTAAGTGCAGCCTCAGGTGAGCGGGAAGGGGGTGCGGGACATTTTGTGTGTGTGTGTGTGTGTGTGTTAAGTGTGTGTGTGTCGGACAGTGTGCGTGTGACATTGTGTGTGGGACAGTGTGAGTGTGTTAATTGTGTGTGTGGGACAGTTTGAGTGTGTGTAAATTGTGTGTGTGTGTGACTGTGTGTGTGTGTGTGTGTGTGGGACAGTGTGCGTGTGTTAATTGTGTGTGTGTGGGACAGTGTGTGTGTGTTAATTGTGTGTGTGAGTGTGTTAATTGTGTGTGGGACAGTGCGTGTTTGTTAATTGTGTGTGTGTGCGTGTGTGTGACAGTGTGAGTGTGTTAATTGTGTGTGTGGGACAGTTTTGAGTGCGTGTTAATTGTGTGTGTGTGGGACAGTGTGCGTGTGTTAATTGTGTATGTGTGGGACAGTGTGCGTGTGTTAATTGTGTATGTGTGAGACAGTGTGAGTGTGTTAATTGTGTGTGTGTGTGTGTGGGACAGTGTGAGTGTGTTAATTGTGTGTGTGTGGGACAGTTTGAGTGTGTGTTAATTGTGTGTGTGTGGGACAGTGTGCGTGTGTGTTAATTGTGTGTGTGTGGGACAGTGTGCGTGTGTATCAATTGTGTGTGTGTGGGACAGTGTGCGTGTGTGTTAATTGTGTGTGTGTGGGACAGTGTGCGTGTGTTAAGTGTGTGTGTATTTGTGTGGGACATTGTGAGTGTGTTAATTGTGTGTGTGTGGGACAGTGCGTGTTTGTTAATTGTGTGTGGGACAGTGTGCGTGTGTGATATTTGTGTGTGTGGGACAGTGTGCGTGCGTGTGTGTTAATTGTGTGTGGGACAGTGTGCGTGGGTTAATTGTGTGTGTGTGTGTTAATTGTCCCGGCGGTTATTGGCGTCTGTAGTGTGCGCCCCATCCTCCTCCGCTGCCGCTGACAGGAGCGGCGGTGTGCGGCTCTCCCCCTCCTCCGCCGGCTCCGTCCTCCCGTCGTGGCCCTGCAGTGTGTGCCAGCAGCAGCAGGTTAGTCTCTCCCCCCCCCCCCCCTCTCTCTCTCTCTCTCTCTCTCTCTCCTCCTGTGGATTGCAGTTTGTAAGTATCATTTTAATTTTTACAGGTACCCCTATTGAATTCTACTGGACAAGTGGACGTGACCGGCGTGGGATGTAGGTAAGTAATCTGTCTCTCATTTTTACAGGTACCCCTATTGGATTCTACTGGACAAGTGGACGTGACCGGCGTGGGATGTAGGTAAGTAATCTGTCTCTCATTTTTACAGGTACCCCTATTGGATTCTACTGGACAAGTGGACGTGATCGGCGTGGGATGTAGGTAAGTAATCTCTCTCTCATTTTCACAGGTACCCCTATTGGATTCTACTGGACAAGTGGACGTGACCGGCGTGGGATGTAGGTAAGTAATCTGTCTCTCATTTTTACAGATTCCCCTATTGGGTTCTACTGGACAAGTGGACGTGACCAGCGTGGGATGTAGGTAAGTAATCTGTCTCTCATTTTTACAGATTCCCCTATTGGATTCTACTGGACAAGTGGACGTGACCAGCGTGGGATGTAGGTAAGTAATCTGTCTCTCATTTTTACAGGTAACGCTATTGGATTCTACTGGACAAGTGGACGTGACCGGCGTGGGATGTAGGTAAGTAATCTGTCTCTCATTTTACAGATTCCCCTATTGCACAGGTTCTCAAACTTGGTCCTCAGGACCCCACACAGTGCATGTTTTGCAGGTCTCCTCACAGAATCACAAGTTAAATAATTAGCTCCACCTGTGGACCTTTTAAAATGTGTCAGTGAGTAATTAATACACCTGTGCACCTGCTGGGTTAACTGCAAAACATGCACTGTGTGGGGTCCTGAGGACCGAGTTTGAGAACCCCTGCCCTATTGGATTCTACTGGACAAGTGGACGTGATCGGCGTGGGATGTAGGTAAGTAATCTGTCTCTCATTTTTACAGGTAACGCTATTGGATTCTACTGGACAAGTGGACGTGATCGGCGTGGGATGTAGGTAAGTAATCTCTCTCTCATTTTTACAGATTCCCCTACTGGGTTCTACTGGACAAGTGGACGTGACCAGCGTGGGATGTAGGTAAGTAATCTGTCTCTCATTTTTACAGGTACCCCTATTGGATTCTACTGGACAAGTGGACGTGATCGGCGTGGGATGTAGGTAAGTAATCTCTCTCTCATTTTCACAGGTACCCCTATTGGATTCTACTGGACAAGTGGACGTGACCGGCGTGGGATGTAGGTAAGTAATCTGTCTCTCATTTTTACAGATTCCCCTACTGGATTCTACTGGACAAGTGGACGTGACCAGCGTGGGATGTAGGTAAGTAATCTCTCTCTCATTTTCACAGGTACCCCTATTGGATTCTACTGGACAAGTGGACGTGACCGGCGTGGGATGTAGGTAAGTAATCTGTCTCTCATTTTTACAGATTCCCCTACTGGATTCTACTGGACAAGTGGACGTGACCAGCGTGGGATGTAGGTAAGTAATCTCTCTCTCATTTTCACAGGTACCCCTATTGGATTCTACTGGACAAGTGGACGTGACCGGCGTGGGATGTAGGTAAGTAATCTGTCTCTCATTTTTACAGATTCCCCTACTGGACAAGTGGACGTGACCGGCGTGGGATGTAGGTAAGTAATCTGTCTCTCATTTTTACAGGTACCCCTATTGGATTCTACTGGACAAGTGGACGTGATCGGCGTGGGATGTAGGTAAGTAATCTCTCTCTCATTTTCACAGGTACCCCTATTGGATTCTACTGGACAAGTGGACGTGACCGGCGTGGGATGTAGGTAAGTAATCTGTCTCTCATTTTTACAGATTCCCCTACTGGACAAGTGGACGTGACCAGCGTGGGATGTAGGTAAGTAATCTGTCTCTCATTTTTACAGGTACCCCTATTGAATTCTACTGGACAAGTGGACGTGACCAGCGTGGGATGTAGGTAAGTAATCTGTCTCTCATTTTTACAGGTACCCCTATTGAATTCTACTGGACAAGTGGACGTGACCAGCGTGGGATGTAGGTAAGTAATCTGTCTCTCATTTTTACAGGTACCCCTATTGGATTCTACTGGACAAGTGGACGTGATCGGCGTGGGATGTAGGTAAGTAATCTGTCTCTCATTTTTACAGGTACCCCTATTGGATTCTACTGGACAAGTGGACGTGACCGGCGTGGGATGTAGGTAAGTAATCTGTCTCTCATTTTTACAGATTCCCCTACTGGATTCTACTGGACAAGTGGACGTGACCAGCGTGGGATGTAGGTAAGTAATCTGTCTCTCATTTTTACAGATTCCCCTACTGGATTCTACTGGACAAGTGGACGTGACCAGCGTGGGATGTAGGTAAGTAATCTGTCTCTCATTTTTACAGGTACCCCTATTGAATTCTACTGGACAAGTGGACGTGACCGGCGTGGGATGTAGGTAAGTAATCTGTCTCTCATTTTTACAGGTACCCCTATTGGATTCTACTGGACAAGTGGACGTGACTGGCGTGGGATGTAGGTAAGTAATCTGTCTCTCATTTTTACAGATTCCCCTACTGGATTCTACTGGACAAGTGGACGTGACCGGCGTGGGATGTAGGTAAGTAATG
Organism: Pseudophryne corroboree; assembly: GCF_028390025.1. Lineage (NCBI taxonomy): Eukaryota > Metazoa > Chordata > Amphibia > Anura > Myobatrachidae > Pseudophryne > Pseudophryne corroboree. Next base: position 213,632,894 of record NC_086447.1, read on the forward strand.
TGTCTCTCATTTTTACAGCTACCCCTATTGGATTCTACTGGACAAGTGGACGTGACCGGCGTGGGATATAGGTAAGTATGTGTGAGTGTGTCAGTGTGCTTTAATAAATTTTTACTGTCACGGTGTGTGAGTTGTGTTTTTATTTGGGTATTTTTTCTGTTGTAGAACTACAGGTACCGGCGGGCCCGTTATTTCCCTGCATGTTGGTACTTGAGGTTCTCCAAGTACCAGCAAGCGGGGGAGGCTTTCTGGGCCTTGTAGTTCCACAACAAAAAACAATATTCTTTTTTTACTTACATGGCTATCAGCCTCCCATCCACAGCCCACGGATGGGGGGGGCAGCCTCGGGCTTCACCCCTGGCCCTTGGGTGCCTGGAGGGGGGGTGACCCCTTGATTTAAGGGGTCCCCACTCCTCCAGGGAACCCCGGCCAGTGGTGACTAGTTGGGGGGGTAATGCCACGGCCGCAGGGACCTACATAAATGTGTCCCCCGGCTGTGGCATTATGTCCCTGGCTAGTGGAGCCCGGTGCTGGTTTTAAAAATACGGGGGGACCCCTACATCTTTTGTCCCCCGTATTTTTGGAATCAGGACCGGACTAAGAGCCCGATGCTGGTTGTCTAAATACGGGGAACCCCTGTCCAATTTTTTCCCAGTATTTAAACAACCAGGACCGGCTCAAAGAGCCCGAGGCTGGTTATACTTAGGAGGGGGACCTCATGCAGTTTTTTTTTACATTTTTAACCCATTCAGACCCTTCTCCATTAAGTTAATGGAAACCCTGGACAACAAAATTGCATTCATGTCCTCCTCCCACTCCCTTCCCAGTCCCAAACACTGATTTTTTTTTTTTCTATAAAAATGTACAATACAACATCACAAGTATGATGAGCAGGCATGCAGCGGGCATTGGCAACTTTGGACTGAGTTGCAAATTAGTGGCGGAGGGCTGGGTCAGTTGATGGTGGGCGAGTTTGTAAGCCATTGGTGGTGGCATCGGCTCAGAGGCAGTGGCGGGCATTGGCTCGGTGGCGGTATGGTTCATCGACAGGATTCGGCGGACATTATGGCTGTAGTGCCTCACCGCACGCCACTGACCTCACCGCACGCCACTGGTGTGTGGGACAGTGTGCGTGTGTGTTAATTGTGTGTGTGGGACAGTGTGAGTGTGTGTTAATTGTGTGTGTGTGGAACAGTGTCAGTGTGTGTAAATTTTTGCAGTCCAGTGTGTGTGTGGGGGAGAGGAAAGTATGAGAATGTGTGTGTGTGTGTGTAGTCTGAGTGGGTGTGTGTAGGATTTGGGGGTGGCCAGTCTGTGTGTGTGTAATCAGTGTGTGTGGGATGTACTAATGGCCATTTACCGAAGAGAGATATGTATTAAACCACGGGCACTGAGATGCCCTTCTTACTCACCATCCAGCTGGGTGGGCGAGCCGGGCGGGTGGAAAGCCAGCAGCAGGGGCAGCATGCCAGATATCAGCAGCCGAGGGTGGGGGCTGTAATGCACATGCGGAGCCCAAAGCCGGAGATCAGCAGCATGCTGACCGGCAATAAGCAGCTTCTGCTTCCGCGTTCAACATGCTGCTGATCTCCGGCTTTGGGCTACGCAGGGTTCGGGGGATGGGTGTCCTCTGCCGGTGTACTGCAGCTCCGGGGGTGCGGGCTCCGGAGGCTTTCAGCACTGTTGAATATCCAGCTGCCCCAAGTATGTACAGCCCGCACCCTCTGCAGCTGATATCCGGCATGCTGCTGCTGGCTGTCCCCCCGCCCGGCTCGGCCACACAGCTGTATGGTGAGAAGGGCATCTCAGTTCCTGAGGTTTAACACATATGCCTCAGAAAATGGCCTCTGCGGTAAACGATACTAATGCTTACCGTGACAGTAACAGCGGGGAGGAAGGCGCACATCGGGATCCTGCAGCATGAAACAAGAACCCCTTCGGAGCGCAGCAGGCCACACTGAAAAGGGTGCATACCCGGTGCGGTGCTCTGCATCCCGGGTGGTGCCGAAGATGTGGAGTGTCGGAGGTGGCAGAAGCGCCGCAGCTTGGGGTGAGAAACCGCTGCAGCCCTTCCGCTGCTAAACTCTGCAATTAGTCTATTAAGGGGGTGGGCTCCCCTCATCATAGTGCCCCACAGGCCATGTTAATTCTGGGGGTAGGATCCCCTAACTCTATAATGGGAATTTTTGCTCATATCATGTGCTGTAACGTGAATTTTGGCTAATACCGTGTGCTATAATGTGAATTTCGGCTCATACTATGTGGGGTAATGTGAATTTTGGCTCATTCCGTGTGCTGTAATGTGAATTTTGGCTCATACCGTGTGCTGTAATGTGAATTTCTGCTCATACCATGTGGGGAAATGTGAATTTCTGCTCATACCATGTGGGGAAATATGAATTTTGGCTCATACCATGTGGAGTAATGTGAATTTTGGCTCATACCGTGTGCTATAATGTGAATTTCGGCTCATACCGTGTGCTATAATGTGAATTTTGGCTCATACCATGTGGGGTAATGTGAATTTCGGCTCATACTGTGTGCTATAATGTGAATTTCGGCTCATGCCGTGTGGGGCAATGTGAATTTCGGCTCATACTGTGTGCTATAATGTGAATTTCGGCTCATACCGTGTGCTATAATGTGAAAGGGGCACCAGTACTAGATAGTATAAGGGGTCCTACTATACTGAAGGACACTCCCCTTTTGAGTGACCACGCCCCTTTTCCGGAGCGCGCGCGCCGAAGGCGCGCGCATAATTGCTATCTGCACTCTTTCATTCCACCTTCAAAAATTCAACTTCGACCACTGCACCTACATACACATACATACACACCCTGACATCTTTATATGCAGTGACACCGGTGGCGTCTGCACATACTTTCCTTTTGTATTTTTTTTTTCATTATCATTTTATTCATTTATTTTATTAAGAAAAAAATATATTTTTTTTTGGGGGGGGGGGGGGGGGGGCGCCATTATTGATCTTGCCCTGGGCTCCAAAAACCCTAGTTACGCCTCTGCACCCATGCAGTAGCGGATCTTGCCACGGGCAAGCAGGACTTTTGCCCGGGCTGCTGCTGTGCCCCCCGCTGATCGCTCTGTCCCGCTGCCGCTGCCTCCCGCTGTGAAGAGAACTAGATGCGTAGCGTCTAGTTTCCCTTCATGGAGAGGACCTTTACTGTGCGGTGCGCGATGACGTCATCGCGCACCGCACAGCAAAGGTCCTCTCAATGAAGGGAAACTAGACGCGAGCAACTAGTTTCCCTTCGTGGAGAGGACCTTTGCTGTGCGGTGCACGATGACGTCATCGCGTACCACACATCATTTCACTACTGTACAGGGGGCGGAAATGACCATGCCCCCTGTATGAAGCCACACCCCCTTCGTCCGCCCGGGGCGCTGGAAGACGTAGAACCGGCCCTGCACCCATGATAGAAACACCAATGGTGCTGCCGTATAATTCCAGAGATGCTGCTGTACTTGATCCTAGGTTTAAATGAAAGTCTAGTGCAGATATGAAAGAAGCTTCAACATCACAAACAGATTTGTGAAAACTAGCCACAAAGGTGGAAATGAAAATTGCCGAAGTGTTTTTAAATAAAGTGGGGAGAGACCACATTTGTGGCCAAAATCAGTGTGACTCAGAAGAGACTGAATCCTAAAACAGTGCAACTGCTGGAGAGGTAAAAGAGATATTTTCTGCCTGAGCATTAGAGAGAGGCTCTTCTCAATAATTTCATGTTAGGGACTCACTCAAATGAATGGCTCCAATTAGTCAACCTTAATTTTGATTTATTATTGATGTTCCACATTTTGTGATTATTTCTTTAGAAGATGTGCATTTGTTGTACAGGGATCTTCTTTTCCTAAGGGCTGCGTAGGGTTATCGCGAGACCTTGTGGTGTTAGAAGAACAGATTTTCAGTGATCTTGTATTGCATCAGCTTTCCATTGCACTCCAGCACTAGATGGGCCAGGAGCTCCTGTGAGGTTCAAACAGCTACTGAATAAGGCCCAGTATGGAGTTTCATGGTGATTTACAGCCAGGAAGATGTCTGGCTTGTCAGGCTGAGGCATGCTGTGTGTACAGAGGTTAGCATTGCTTCCTCCCAGAGTCCTACTTATAGTATGAAATGAGTTTGGACTGTAGAGTGGTAAGCTCCACTAGGGCAGGGGCTCAATAATATTTTTTTTTACTGCACAGTCGTGCTTAGTACTTTGCTGAACCCACATAAACTCAACTTGCCCCATCCGGGGCTGCTGTGGGGGCTCAGGAGGGTTTGCTAAAACATCTAAGGGGCTGCTTTATTTAAAAATAAAATATGAATCAAATAAACAAGACACACAGGTATGCTGACATGCGTGTAACTGGGACACACAGGTATGCTCACATGCGTGTAACTGGGAGCTGTGAAAAATGAAAATAAGGCATATGCCACAAAATAAGTCTCCAGACGCCATGGATGGGAAAATATTAAATCTCGATCCTGTGGTATACACCCGTTTATTTGCATCCTAGCATTAAGTCCGAGATTACTGTATCTTAATTCCTGATAATGGAGAAGGGGGTAAAATTTTGGAGTCTTTGGCCCCTAGTTTTTCAGTATGTGCAGTAATGTGGTAATTAATAATTATATATTTGCTTGGTTGAAGTCCTTTCTGTTCCACACCAATATAGGAGTGGAGGTGAAAGCCTGTATGTTGTTCCTGATTGCATGTGCCTCTCTAATTTTTAATCACCTTCTTGACATTGTCCTCTTCCTCTTGCCTCTTCTCATAATGTAAAAAGTCATCAAATACGGAGGTGGTATGTTTGTCAGGGCCGTCTTTTCGTATGGGCTCAATGGGCACTTGCCCAAGGGCCCCAGGAGTATAAGGGGCCTAGGCTGATAGCTGAGACCCCCCTCTTTCCAGGGGTATCAGATTTTTTAAAATCGGCCCTGGGGAACCGGAGATATTTGATGTCAAAGCAGTGGTCCCATCCAAGCCTGTTAATTGCTCTTTCCAGCCAGATATCTCGGGTTCTGTTTGACTTAGAGTTTTTCTGATGGTATACTCCAAAATCTGGGACTCTGTCCTTTCAGTGGACACTAGCAGCTTGTCTCTGCTATGTTCAAAACCAGAGATATCAGCCTTCAAGAAGCTGGTCCCTGCTCCAGCTCCACATGCCTGGTATGCAGTTTTATATTTTCATCTGTTAATTGCTCTGGCTCCTGAACTCTGATCCCCAGGTCCCCAGTATCTCCTAACAGGTAGGACTCGCTAGTTTTTTTTTATTCCATTCAAAGCTAATAAATCTATTCCCAGAAACTTGAGATATCTGCAGTCAAGCAAGCTGCCCTCAAACAAGAAAATTATGAATATTAAGCCAGCTCCACTATCCACCCACCCAACGTATTAAACAATCCCTACCACCCTGAAAGTCATGTACCAGGGCACCTTCATTCAGCACAATGCCCACTTCTACAGTTTAGTGTTCTCCCTCCTGCCCCATCTGTGCAGCAAAGGAATAATTAGCAGAAAATACTGCTCCAGTTCCTTCCAGCTGAGCGGAAGATATAACACCCCCTACCGCAAGTGGGACATCAAAGCTGACACTGGAGGATGGGTAGGGGCCCCAGTGCATTACTGTGCCCAGGGGCCTACACTGCTGTTAAGACGGCCCTGATGTTTGTAGCTAGCTATGATTCGGAGAACTTGGCAAACTTTTTCCAGGGGGACCACCTGTACCTGAAATTATGGGTTTATTAAACTGTGCATGTCCTGTTTACACAACATGAGTGGGTGGGAGGGCCCAAGACAATTCCATCTTGCACCTCTTTTTTTTCTTTGCTTTACGTATGTGCTCTTTGAGGTCTAGTTTTTAAAACTGCCATCCTGTCTGCCACTGCAGTGCCACTCCTAGATGGGACAGATGTTTGTGCCGCACACGTGTCGCTTAGCTCAGTCATCCAGCTACCTCAGTGCAACCTTTTAGCTTAAAAACAATATTGTGAGGTGTTCAGAATAGACTGGAAATAAGTGGAAATTAATGTTATTGAGGTTAATAATACCGTAGGAGTAAAATTACCCCCAAATTCTGTGATTTTATATTTTTTTTCAAAAATAATCCAGATCCAAAACAAAACACAAAACCCGAAAGGGTGGTTTTGGCAAAACCAATCCAGATCCAAAACATGAGCAGGGATACAGATCCAAAACCAAAACACAAAATCCGAAAAGTGTCCGCCGCACATCTCTAGTGTAAACCAGTGCATATCTCTGGGAAAATGGCATGGGCACCATTTTCCTGGTGATTTCTATAATGTGCACATGCTGAACCCATTATAGATGGATGTGGTATGAAGTGTTGATATTCAGAATATCACCATGGACATTATGGCGATATACACTATGCTGACATTACTATTATACTACTCTAACCATAACCTTGCACTAAACCTAAATCTAGCACTCAAATGTGCTGTCGACATTGTGACTGATGACATGAACAGTGTCACTAACCATGTCGGCAGTGTGCATGCTGACACATCACATAGTGACACAATTTCCATGTCAACCTTCCAAATGTTGACATAATTACTGGATACCTTATAGTTAGGTAGTTAATGTTGGTGTTCCTATGCAAAATAATTGCATATACTATTTATGGGGGATTTATCAAAGCTTGGAGAGAGATAAAGTACCAACCAATCAGCTTCTAACAGTAATTTTACAGGCTGTGTTTGAAAAATGACAGGAGCTGATTGGTTGGTACTTTATCCCTCTCCAAGCTAGGGCCATAACTAGGGGGGGGTCTAAGGGGGCACCTGCCCAGGTGCCGGATTTGAGGTGGTGTTGAGAATTCCGTCTGGCACCCTCCAGACAGCTGCTCCTCATCCCCTTGCCCGGCACTAGACTTGGGGTCAGTGGCGGATCTATAGGGGGCAATCACATCCTGCAGCACAGACTGCCTACATGCACTTTGTCCTCCCACAGGTATATAAAAGGGGCAATGTCCTCCACCCTACTCCTGTGTCTCCTTTCCAGCAGGAAGAGTCAAGCGGCCAGGCAGATAGAGACAGGGGAGCTGCAAGTTCTCGCGAGTATCAGAAGTCACGGGCTGTTCTCAGCTGGTTGTGCAGGCTTGCGCACTCCGACACCAGCCTTATCCAGCTACAGGGATGGTACCACAAGAGGGTGTATAAAACTGGTAAGTGTACAGTATGTTTAATTGCCATTCCAAGCCTAGACTGTCTCTCTCTCTCTCTCTCTCTCTCTCTCTCTCTCCTCTCTCCCATCTTTCTCTTTCCCTCTCCTCTCTTTCTCCCCCTTCTCCTATGGTCTCATGTTCTGAACTTGAGTCAAAGAGTATTACTACTGGGTCGCATTATGTATATAAGGCACAGTACTACTATGTAACATACAATGTACAATGGATACTAATGTGTGGAATAATGTGCTATAAAGGGCATTACTACTGTGGCCTATTAATATTATGACTAAGGGGCACTATTGCGTGGCATGACATGTGGTGTCAATTTTTGTGTGTGTGTGGAGGGGGGCGGGGGGGGGGGGGGGTTTGCGCCAAATGACTGCTTTGACCAGGGTGCCCAAAATCCTATTTTCGGTCCAGTTCAAGCTTTGATAAACCTCCGCCATATTATGCTGAGCATTTAGATAAAAAATAAAACCAGTATTGAAGTAGGGTGTATTCTATTGTTTGCCGTTAAATTATTTAAATTTAGCATAGGATACATCTTTCATTAAAGAATCATTAACCTTAGAGTGCAGAGGGTATAATTCACTAATTATAACGGCCTACCAGAGGGCCGCAGTGCTCTGTAACACAACACAATGCAGGGGAAAGGTGAAGTAATCAGCTCAGCCTCTGGTGATGAAAACAATACCTACTTTTTAATAGAAAGGTGAGGTGGAGTGAGAGCGTGTGAAACCACCACAATTAAATGTGGAATTGTTTCGAAATGAGGCCCATCTGGGAAAAGGTATTCTTAAACAGCAGACGTTAGCTTTGTGAGGTAACACACAGGCAACTAATATTACTACACAAGCAAAAAGCAGATGGTAGAGAAGATGTCAGGTCTCGCAGCAATGCTATTGCAGAGCGTTACCGATCCTGACAAAAACAACAATCCTCTGCAGATTTATGTAAATGCAATCAGCCCACAATGTTACAGTCTGCAAAGTTATTTTAACATTTCCTAATAACTCTAGCAAAAATGACTGAGGTCACACAGCCATTGCCCAGTGTGAAGTGTAACTGCATAGGTTCCAGTGCACAATACTCTGTTCCCTTTCTACCCACTTCTTTGCCTGATGCTGAATTCATTAATTTGAGAGATATACCATTCACATTAGTTAATTCATTTAACACAATAGGAAAATAAGTGGAGGAATAGTATATTATTTACTGGGTGAAATGGGTCATTTGGAAGATCTATAATTTTCTGGAATAACATTTTGTAGATGACGTCTGTTACAGTGTAACTGTGGTAATATGTATTAAACTTGGTATCCGGTCTCTGGGTCGACATTGTCTAGGTTGACCACTAATGGTCGACACTAACTAGATCGACAGGGTTTCTAGGTCGACAGGGTCTCTAGGTCGACAGGTCAAAAGGTCGACATGAGTTTTTCACAATTTTTTTTTTTTTTTATACTTTTTCATACTTAACGATCCACGTGGATTACTATTGGGAATAGTAACCTGTGCCAAGCGCAGTGGTAGCGGAGCGAGGCACCTTGCCTGAAGCATGGCGAGTGAAGCAAGCCATGTGAGGGGACACGGTGCACTAATTTGGGTTCCCAGTTACTGTACGGAGAAATCAACACCAAAAAACAAAAAACTAAATTCGACCGTTTGACCTGTCGACCTAGACCATGTCGACCTAGAGACCCTGTTGACCTAGAAACCCTGTCGACCTAGTTACTGTCAACCAATAGTGGTCGACCCAGACGCTGTCGGCCTAGTTACTGTCGACCTTCTATACGACACCCATTAAACTTTTGTGGATTGGGACATATGGTACTTGGCTACTCTTCTGGAATTTCTGGGACACTCCAGAATATCCTGGACTCCTAGAAGAATTAGGTGCACTCCAGGCTCCTGCTTCCCTATCCCTTGCCTTCACTGCGTGAGGGTGCAAGTTGTGCAGCAGGCAGAGGGGCTGTGTAGACGCTTCCTTCCCTAGCTCCGCGCCTACCCCTTGTATCTGCCTTCCAAGATCACCAGTAGGGGAGATCTAAAAAAGTTGTCAAGTACAATGTGGAGGATGTTTGCAGATAGTGGACTTTTCTCTTATATTTATGGTGTGATGCATGGCTGTGACTAGGATGGTGCAGCATGTCCCACCACTCAGAGCAAAAAGCGGAGGTTTGTGCAAACTCAGATGTTAGTGAGGACCCCGTATGGGGGAAAGGGCGCGTGGCCTGTGTGTGGAGGTGTGGCCAGTCTGCCTACTTAAAAAATATTAAAAAGGGGGGCGCCAGTGCAGTTGCAGCTGCAGAGTTGGGGCTGCGGCACAGTCTAGAATTCCAATAGGGGAGCCACACCAACTGCCATTAAGTCCTAGATAGCGATGTTTGGCAGTGTGTGGGGTGGCAGTGGGTGTGGCTCACCTATTTGAATTTTGGCCTGTACTGCAGCCCCGCCCCTGAAGCCTCCACTGTGCCAGTGTCAGATCCGGTGGGCATTGGTGGTGGCAAGGGGGAGGGCGGATGCGATCACACCCCTTCTCACATCACGTGAGAGAGGACTGATTGCTTCTGCAGCTTTCTTTCCTCAAGCACACACCAGCGTGTGTCATCATGTGCTGGACTGAGAAGAGAGGCGGCTGCAGCAGCAGTCAGTGCTCTCACTCCCTGCCCAAAGTGCCACTGTTTGCAATGTGGAAGGAGGGGGTTATCAGGTCCTGGGTTCACCGCCGGGACCCTCCAACAAGCCCGGGAAAAGAGTACATGCTCCTACCCCGCTCTCTGCGTCACTGGTGAGGAGCGGTTCTTAGACGATCATGGTGTCCTCAGGTGCCGAAATACAGGGGTGCCATCCAGTGGTCTCCTGTTTCACTTGTTTTTTTTCTTCATTACAGCCATCATTGTGCTTCTGATGACAAAGGGCCATATACACTAAACGACTTTTTAGAACAATATGGGTGATAACGATGATTTTGAGTGATATATCATTCAAGTCGTCTAGTGTGTATGCCCATACCGACGGCCGATGCGCGCACCCGTGCTTGTTAAGAGCAGGTCGCCGGTCGGCCGTGCATGCAGCTCAATGTGAGCAATGTAAATTCTGACATCGCTCATCACAGCATGTGTGTACGGAGCCGTGATGAGCGATGTCCACGATGTGACATTGCTCACTGCCACGCCAGCGGCTCCCTCCCTGCCAGCCACTTTATTCTAGCTAGAATGGAGCCACTGACAGGAGACGCACGCTGCAGAGTCTCCACTCAGCTCAGTCTCCCACTCACCGCTCACACTGCTCAGCCTCCTGCTTCCTGCCTTTACCACTGCCCCACCAATGGACGTAGTCCCCAATGCCCCACCAATGGACGTAGTCCCCACTGCCCTACCAATGGACGTAGTCCCCACTGCCCCACCAATGAACAGCCCACAACTATGCCACCAATGATTTTTAACCCACTAATATATATATATATATATATATATATATATATATATATATATATAGGTATGAGGTGCAGCACTCCAATAATCACAACTTTAACAAGGCAGCAGTTCGTGAAATTAAAAGGCATTGAAACATTCCACAAACTGCTGCCTTGTAATCGTTGCGATTATTGGAGTGCGCACCTCATACCTCATGTCAAATAAATAAATAAATATATATATATATATATATATATATTGGATGTGTGGTGCCCGGCACTCTCTCAGTTAGTAGTGTAACATGTGTAAGTAGTGTAACAGTTAGTAGTGGATCATGCACACATAAACGAAAGAGGCTGCAGCACTCCGTGATTTAAACAAGTACTGCAGTGTATTTTAGAAAAGCATCACATGAAAACCAACGTTTCGGGACCCGTAGCCCCTTTATCAAGGTGGGAATATTAAAATATGTAAATAAGGTGCCATTTCCAAAGATATCTTTCGTCTTTCAAATTGTTTGAAAAATTGCTTAGTGTGTACACTCATTTTCGTTTGTCGCTGCTCTAGGAAGTTCTTTCACATTGGTCATGTCTTCTAGTGTGTAGGGCCCTTTACCCTTCCCCTTGCACCAATCTTTTTCTATGATCTACAGCCAGATATCAATTTCTTGCTTTGTCCCTCCCTCCTTACACCCCTCCCGTCTCTATTGCATCTTTTTACTCTTCTCCACTCATTTTAGGAGCATATTCATCAATGGGGCCAGATGATTGAATATCCAACTTAGTCGTGGCGGTGGATATATAATTACGGTAGCTATTTAGTATTGCTCTGATGAATCAGCTGTTCCTAAGATCAGTAATACTTACTTACCACTGCTGTGCCAGCAGGGGCATGACTCCCAGAGGCAATGGAGACGCCTGCCTCTGGGCTCCAAGCCCTGAAGGGGCACCTGTGTGGTTCACAGCATGATCCAAGTGTGACTGCTGCTCTTACAAAGGAGCTCTGTGGTGCACCCGCTGCGGTTGCATGTATAGTTAATTGGCTCTAACCCAGAAACCCTGCCAGGGGCGGAATGGCATGGAAAACAGTCTGATGAGGGGGTCGGGTCTATTGAGGAGGACGGGATCCCTCCTCATAGGGCCTGATTGTACAGAATTGCGACTTTACTTGCGTCTTTTGCTGCAGTTGTGTCTGAGACCAGAATAACAAATATCTAGTAGCGCGAATGGATAATTCAAATTTGTGGAATAAGTGGATATAAAATTGATCAATAAATTGGTTCAGTTGTGACGGGCCCCAGAGACTTATCTGCACAGGTCTCAATTAATAGGGAAAGCTAAAACAAATATAGAGAGCCAATAATTAAATTCAGAAATGCCGGTGGTTCCAAATTAATACATATTTATTTTACACACAATAAGACGCTAAAAATACTCATTACTGGAGAGCAAGTAAAACCAATTGTAGATACATGTAACAATATCAAAAGTAGTACTGTAATGTATAGTAGCTGGTTCTGCTACATACAGTATGTTACAACTCTGTGCATGTATCCTTTTTCCTCATTAGGTTGCAGTCCAGAAAAAGCAGCTGAAGGATTGTAAATAATTATCTGATATTAACAGAGCTAATTAGCCGCTGGGGTCCATATAAGCCACTGTAATTATTATAAATATATATCCAAGCAATAGCTCTGATTAATACGTTCACAGGCGGTCCTTATATACAGAGAAAAGCACGTATAATGTTAATGGCCGTTGCTGGGAGCCACTACACACTCTATCCCTGCTGTCCAGGCCCCATTTGTAGGTAAGAGGAGTCAGTCTGACCCGAGCGTCCTCGGGCAAAGTGACTATTGAGAAAGTCACAGGAAGTGACGAAACACGTCTAGGATTCCGTGTATCAGCTGTGAGCTGAGGACCTCACTACAAGCCGCTGTTACCCACAACTTCACAGGTGATGGTACCTGCACTTGGCCGCTGACAGCCGGAATCATCCTTCGTCTCCTATCTGGCTGCGGTCAGTCGGAGCTAGCCGCTGCACATTTACGTCTGCCGTGCCTACAGCTGCATCACCCTAGTACGCTCGGGTCAGACTGACTCCTCTTACCAAAAAACGGGTCCCAGACAGCAGGGATAGCGTGAGTAGCGTCTCCCAGCAATGGCCATTATCATTATAAGTGCCATTCTCTGTATATAAGGACCGTCTGTATATAAGGACCGCCTGTGAACGTATTACTCAGAGCTATTCAGGCTTGGACTGGTCCACAGGGGTACAGGGGAAACCACCGGTGGGCCCTACTGCCTGGGGGGCCTCCTCCTGCTCTAAGGATCAGATGCCAGACTGTGCACTTGAATTATACTGTACATTATACATATGCAGGGCTGTTTCTAGCCAATTTGGCTCCCAGTGCGAGATTTAAAAATGCGCCCCCCCATTGACATTTAAAAAAATGCGCCCCCCCCATAGATATATATATTTAAAAAAGCATGACAAGGGGGTGTGGCCTCAATAAAATGGGTGTGGTCTCATTAAAATGGACGTGGCCTCATCTGATCTCATCATCACGGGCCACCATAGGGGAAAAAAAAGTCCCAATTTTACATAGTACGGTAGGCAAGAGTCCCCATTTTACACATTACAGCAGGCAAGTGTCCCCATATTACACATTGCGGCAGGCATGTGTCCCCATTTTACACATTGCGGCAGGCACCTGTCCCCATTTTACACATTATGCAGGCAAGAGTCCCCATTTTACACATCATGCAGGCAAGAGTCCCCATTTTACACATTATGGCAGGCAAGAGTCCACATTTTACACATTTTGGCAGGCAAGAGTCCCCATTTTACACATTTCGGCAGGCAAGAGTCCCCATTTTACACAGTACGGCAGGCAAGAGTCCCCATTTTACACATTAAGGCAGACAAGAGTCCCCATTTTACACAGTACAGCAGGCAAGAGTCCCCATTTTACACATTACGCAGGCAAGTGTCTCCATTTTACACAGTACGGCAGGCAAGTGTCCCCATTTTACACATTACGGCAGGCAAGTGTCCCCATTTTACACATTACGCGGGCAAGTGTCCCCATTTTACACATTACGGCAGGCAAGTGTCCCCATTTTACACATTACGCAGGCAAGTGTCCCCATTTTACACATTACGCAGGCAAGTGTCCCCATTTTACACATTACGGCAGGCAAGAGTCCCTATTTTACACATTACGGCAGGCAAGAGTCCCCATTTTACACATTACGGCAGGCAAGTGTCCCCATTTTACACATTACGGCAGGCAAGTGTCCCCATTTTACACATTACGCAGGCAAGAGTCCCCAATTTACACAGTACAGCAGGTAAGTGTCCCCATTTTACACATTACGGCAGGCAAGAGTCCCCAATTTACACAGTATGGCAGGCAGGCGTGTCCCCAATTTACACAGTATGGCAGGCAAGTGTCACCAATTTACACATTACGGCAGGCAAGTGTCCCCAATTTACACAATACAGCAGGCAAGTTTCCCCAATTTCTCTGACGTCCTAGTGGATGCTGGGACTCCGTCAGGACCATGGGGAATAGCGGCTCCGCAGGAGACAGGGCACAAAATTTAAAAGTTTGACCACTAGGTGGTGTGTACTGGCTCCTCCCCCTATGACCCTCCTCCAAGCCTCAGTTAGGTTTTTGTGCCCGTCCGAGCAGGGTGCAATCTAGGTGGCTCTCCTAAAGAGCTGCTTAGAAAAAGTTTGTTAGGTTTTTTATTTTCAGTGAGTCCTGCTGGCAACAGGCTCACTGCAACGAGGGACTTAGGGGAGAAGAAGTGAACTCACCTGCGTGCAGGATGGATTTGCTTCTTAGGCTACTGGACACTAGCTCCAGAGGGACGATCACAGGTACAGCCTGGATGGGTCACCGGAGCCGCGCCGCCGACCCCCTTGCAGATGCCGAATAGAGAAGAGGTCCAGAAACCGGCGGCAGAAGACGTCTCAGTCTTCATGAGGTAGCGCACAGCACTGCAGCTGTGCGCCATTGCTCTCCGCACACTTCACACCAGCGGTCACTGAGGGTGCAGGGCGCTGGGGGGGGGGCGCCCTGGGCAGCAATGTAATATACCTATTCTGGCTAAAATATATCACATATAGCCCCTGGGGCTATATGGATGTATTTAACCCCTGCCAGGTTCCAAAAAAAACGGGAGAAGAAGCCCGCCAAAAAGGGGGCGGGGCCTATTCTCCTCAGCACACAGCGCCATTTTCCTGCCCAGCTCCGCTGCGAGGAAGGCTCCCAGGACTCTCCCCTGCACTGCACTACAGAAACAGGGTAAAAACAGAGAGGGGGGGCACTTATTGGCGATATTTATAATATTTGAGCTGCTATAAAGGGAACACACTTAGTAAGGTTGTCCCTATATATATTTATAGCGCTTGGGTGTGTGCTGGCAAACTCTCCCTCTGTCTCCCCAAAGGGCTAGTGGGGTCCTGTCTTCTATCAGAGCATTCCCTGTGTGTCTGCTGTGTGTCGGTACGTGTGTGTCGACATGTATGAGGACGATGTTGGCGTGGAGGCGGAGCAATTGCCTGTAATGGTGATGTCACCCCCTAGGGAGTCGACACCAGAATGGATGGCTTTGTTTATGGAATTACGGGATAGTGTCAGCACGCTACAAAAGTCGGTTGACGACATGAGACAGCCGGCAAACCAGTTAGTACCTGTCCAGGCGTCTCAGACACCGTCAGGGGCTGTAAAACGCCCTTTACCTCAGTCAGTCGACACAGACCCAGACACTGACACTGAATCCAGTGTCGACGGTGAAGAAACAAACGTATTTTCCAGTAGGGCCACACGTTATATGATCACGGCAATGAAGGAGGCTTTGCATATCTCTGATACTGCAAGTACCACAAAAAGGGGTATTATGTGGGGTGTGAAAAAACGACCGATAGTTTTTCCTGAATCAGAGGAACTGAATGAAGCGTGGGTTACCCCAGATAGAAAACTGCTAATTTCAAAGAAGTTATTGGCATTATACCCTTTCCCGCCAGAGGTTAGGGCGCGCTGGGAAACACCTCCTAGGGTGGATAAGGCGCTCACACGCTTATCAAAGCAAGTGGCGTTACCGTCTCCTGATACGGCCGCCCTCAAGGATCCAGCTGATAGGAGGCTGGAGAATACATTAAAAAGTATATACACACATACGGGTGTTATACTGAGACCAGCAATCGCCTCAGCCTGGATGTGCAGTGCTGGCGTGGCTTGGTCGGAGTCACTGTCTGAAAATATTGATACCCTGGATAGGGACAGTATTTTACTGACTATAGAGCAGTTAAAGGATGCATTTCTTTATATGCGAGATGCACAGAGAGATATTTGCACTCTGGCATCAAGAGTAAGTGCGATGTCCATATCTGCCAGAAGAAGTTCATGGACGCGCCAGTGGTCAGGTGATGCGGATTCCAAACGACATATGGAAGTATTGCCGTATAAGGGGGAGGAATTATTTGGGGTCGGTCTATCGGATCTGGTGGCCACGGCAACGGCCGGAAAATCCACCTTTTTACCCCAGGTCACCTCCCAGCAGAAAAAGCCGCAGGCTTTTCAGCCGCAGTCCTTTCGTTCCTATAAGAACAAACGAGCAAAAGGACATTCCTATTTGCCCCGAGGCAAAGGAAAGGGTAAGAGACTGCAACAAGCAGCTCCTTCCCAGGAGCAGAAGCCCTCCCCGGCTTCTACAAAGGCGTCAGCATGACGCTGGGACCTTACAAGCAGACTCAGGGGCGGTGGGGGGTCGCCTCAAACATTTCAGCGCACAGTGGGCTCACTCGCAGGTGGACCCCTGGATCCTGCAGGTAGTATCTCAGGGTTACAAGTTGGAATTCGAGAAGTCCCCTCCTCGCCGTTTCCTAAAGTCTGCTTTGCCAACGTCTCCCTCCGACAGGGCGACGGTATTGGAGGCCATTCACAAGCTGTATTCTCAGCAGGTGATAGTCAAGGTACCCCTCCTACAACAGGGACAGGGGTATTACTCCACGCTATTTGTGGTACCGAAGCCGGACGGCTCGGTAAGACCGATTCTAAATCTAAAATCTCTGAACCTGTACATACAAAAATTCAAGTTCAAGATGGAGTCACTCAGAGCAGTGATAGCGAATCTGGAAGAAGGGGATTTTATGGTGTCCTTGGACATCAAGGATGCTTACCTTCATGTTCCAATTTGTCCTTCACACCAAGGGTACCTCAGGTTCGTCGTCCAAAACTCATTATCAGTTTCAGACGCTGCCGTTTGGATTGTCCACGGCACCCCGGGTCTTTACCAAGGTAATGGCCGAAATGATGATCCTTCTTCGAAGAGAAGGCGTCTTAATTATCCCTTACTTGGACGATCTCCTGATAAGGGCAAGATCCAGAGAACAGCTGGAGGTCGGAGTAGCACTAACCCAAGTAGTGCTCCAACAACACGGGTGGATTCTGAATTTTCCAAAATCCCAACTGATCCCGACGACACGTCTGTTGTTCCTAGGGATGATTCTGGACACTGTTCAGAAAAAGGTATTTCTTCCGGAGGAGAAAGCCAGGTAGTTATCCGATCTATTCAGGAACCTCCTAAAACCAGGAAAAGTATCTGTGCATCAATGCACAAGAGTCCTGGGAAAAATGGTAGCTTCTTACGAAGCGATTCCATTCGGCAGATTCCATGCACGAACTTTTCAGTGGGATCTGCTGGACAAATGGTCCGGATCGCATCTGCAGATGCATCAGCGGATAAAATTGTCCACAAGGACAAGAGTGTCTCTGCTATGGTGGTTGCAGAGTGCTCATCTGTTAGAGGGCCGCAGATTCGGCATACAGAACTGGGTCCTAGTGACCACGGATGCCAGCCTGAGAGGCTGGGGAGCGGTCACACAGGGAAGAAACTTCCAGGGCGTGTGGTCAAGCCTGGAGACGTCTCTTCACATAAATATACTGGAGCTAAGAGCAATCTACAATGCTCTAAGCCTGGCAAAACCTCTGCTTCAGGGTCAGCCGGTGTTGATTCAGTCGGACAACATCACGGCAGTCGCCCACGTAAACAGACAGGGCGGCACAAGAAGCAGGAGGGCAATGGCAGAAGCTGCAAGGATTCTCCGCTGGGCAGAAAATCATGTGTTAGCACTGTCAGCTGTGTTCATCCCGGGATTGGACAACTGGGAAGCAGACTTCCTCAGCAGACACGATCTGCACCCGGGAGAGTGGAGACTTCATCCAGAAGTCTTCCACATGATTGTGGTCCATTGGGAAAGACCAATGGTGGACATGATGGCGTCCCGCCTCAACAAAAAACTGGACAGGTATTGCGCCAGGTCAAGAGACCCTCAGGCAATAGCTGTAGACGCTCTGGTAACACCATGGGTGTACCAGTCAGTGTATGTGTTTCCTCCTCTGCCTCTCATACCAAAAGTACTGAGAATTATACGGCAAAGGGGAGTAAGAACGATACTCGTGGCTCCGGATTGGCCAAGAAGAACTTGGTACCCGGAACTTCAGGAGATGCTCACGGAAGATCCGTGGCCTCTACCTCTAAGACGGGACCTGCTTCAGCAGGGACCGTGTCTATTCCAAGACTTACCGTGGCTGCGTTTGACGGCATGGCGGTTGAACGCCGAATCCTAAGGGAAAAAGGCATTCCGGAAGAGGTCATCCCTACCCTGGTAAAAGCCAGGAAGGAGGTGACTGCACAACATTATCACCGCATTTGGAGAAAATATGTTGCGTGGTGTGAGGCCAGGAAGGCCCCGACGGAGGAATTTCAACTGGGTCGATTCTTACATTTCCTGCAAACAGGATTGTCTATGGGCCTCAAATTAGGGTCCATTAAGGTTCAAATTTCGGCCCTGTCGATTTTCTTCCAGAAAGAATTGGCTTCAGTTCCTGAAGTCCAGACTTTTGTAAAAGGAGTACTACATATACAGCCCCCGGTTGTGCCCCCAGTGGCACCGTGGGATCTTAATGTAGTTTTGGATTTTCTCAAATCCCATTGGTTTGAGCCACTCAAATCGGTGGATTTGAAATATCTTACATGGAAAGTAACCATGCTACTGGCCCTTGCTTCAGCCAGGAGAGTGTCAGAATTGGCGGCTTTATCGTATAAAAGCCCATATCTGATTTTCCATTCGGACAGGGCAGAACTGCGGACGCGTCCTCACTTTCTGCCTAAGGTGGTTTCAGCGTTTCACCTGAACCAGCCTATTGTGGTGCCTGCGGCTACTAGCGATTTGGAGGATTCCAAGCTGCTGGACGTTGTCAGAGCATTGAAAATATATATTTCAAGGACGGCTGGAGTCAGAAAATCTGACTCGCTGTTTATACTGTATGCACCCAACAAGCTGGGTGCTCCTGCTTCTAAGCAGACGATTGCTCGTTGGATTTGTAGCACAATTCAACTTGCACATTCTGTGGCAGGCCTGCCACAGCCTAAATCTGTCAAGGCCCATTCCACAAGGAAGGTGGGCTCATCTTGGGCGGCTGCCCGAGGGGTCTCGGCATTACAACTCTGCCGAGCAGCTACGTGGTCAGGGGAGAACACGTTTGTAAAATTCTACAAATTTGATACCCTGGCTAAGGAGGACCTGGAGTTCTCTCATTCGGTGCTGCAGAGTCATCCGCACTCTCCCGCCCGTTTGGGAGCTTTGGTATAATCCCCATGGTCCTGACGGAGTCCCAGCATCCACTAGGACGTCAGAGAAAATAAGATTTTACTTACCGATAAATCTATTTCTCGTAGTCCGTAGTGGATGCTGGGCGCCCATCCCAAGTGCGGATTGTCTGCAATACTTGTACATAGTTATTGTTACAAAAAAATCGGGTTGTTATTGTTGTGAGCCGTCTGTTCAGAGGCTCCTACGTTTGTCATACTGTTAACTGGGTTCAGATCACAAGTTGTACGGTGTGATTGGTGTGGCTGGTATGAG
The DNA here is from genome assembly GCF_028390025.1 of Pseudophryne corroboree. Lineage (NCBI taxonomy): Eukaryota > Metazoa > Chordata > Amphibia > Anura > Myobatrachidae > Pseudophryne > Pseudophryne corroboree. The sequence continues at coordinate 213,652,450 of NC_086447.1, forward strand.
TCTTACCCGGGATTCAAAATCCTTCCTTATTGTGTACGCTCGTCCGGGCACAGTATCCTAACTGAGGCTTGGAGGAGGGTCATAGGGGGAGGAGCCAGTACACACCACCTAGTGGTCAAACTTTTAAATTTTGTGCCCTGTCTCCTGCGGAGCCGCTATTCCCCATGGTCCTGACGGAGTCCCAGCATCCACTACGGACTACGAGAAATAGATTTATCGGTAAGTAAAATCTTATTTTACACAGTACGACAGGTAAATGTCCCCATTTTACACATTACGGCAGGCAAGAGTCCCCAATTTACACATTACGGCAGGCAAGTGTCCCCAATTTACACAGTACGGCAGGCATGTGTCCCCAATTTACACATTACGGCAGGCAAGAGTCCCCAATTTACACAGTATGGCAGGCAAGTGTCCCCAATTTACACAGTATGGCAGGCAAGTGTCCCCAATTTACACAGTATGGGAGGCAAGTGTCCCCAATTTACAGAGTACGGCAGGCAAGTGTCCCCAATTTACACAGTATGGCAGGCAAGTGTCCCCAATTTACACAGTACGGGAGGCAAGTGTCCCCAATTTACACAGTACGGCAGGCAAGTGTCCACAATTTACACAGTACGGCAGGCAAGTGTCCACAATTTACACATTACGGCAGGCAAGTGTCCCCAATTTACACAGTACGGCAGGCATGTGTCCCCAATTTACACATTACGGCAGGCAAGAGTCCCCAATTTACACAGTATGGCAGGCAAGTGTCCCCAATTTACACAGTATGGCAGGCAAGTGTCCCCAATTTACACAGTATGGGAGGCAAGTGTCCCCAATTTACACAGTACGGCAGGCAAGTGTCCACAATTTACACAGTACGGCAGGCAAGTGTCCACAATTTACACAGTACGGCAGGCAAGTGTCCACAATTTACACAGTACGGCAGGCAAGTGTCCCCAATTTACACAGTACGGCAGGCAAGTGTCCACAATTTACACAGTACGGCAGGCAAGAGTCCACAATTTACACAGTACGGCAGGCAAGTGTCAAGGGGAGGGGAAGGAAGGGAGAGGGAGGGAGAGCGAGAGAGACAACTTACATATGAAGAGTATCTTCCCGCTCTTCGGGTCGGGCTGCCTCTCCTTCCTCTTGCCGGACGCCTCCTCCTTCCAGCTTGGCTCTCCCTCCTCCTCCCGAGTACTCCTGCTCGGGGGGCGGAGATTCGTGGAATGATGCAATTGCGTCATGACGTCACGACGCAAACGCGTCATTCCGCGAAACTCCGCCCCCCGAGCAGGAGTACTCGGGAAGACAGAGGAGGGGGAAACAGGGACCAGCAAAGTGCAGCGGCGGGCGCCCCATGCGGTTGCATGGTTCGCCCGCCACAAGAAACGGCACTGTACATATGTTACCTTATACTCGACTATGGTGTATTTTCTACAGTGCATTGCTGTTATTAATCTGGTACATTATCATGCATGCAGCAGCTGAATTTACTGTATATATTTATGAAGGGGGTACAGACGTTGCACTCTCTAATGCACAGTTTCTCAAACTCGGTCCTCAGGACCCCACACGGTGCATGTTTTGCAGGTCCCCTCACAGAATCACAAGTGAAATAATTAGCTCCACCTGTGGACCTTTTAAAATGTGTCAGTGAGTAATTAATACACCTGTGCACCTGCTGGGTTACATGCAAAACATGTACTGTGTGGGGTCCTGAGGACCGAGTTTGAGAACCTCTGCTCTAATGGTTAGTCAAACCATTGAGGTGGCAGGCAACACCCCCTCTGCAGACTGACCACACCCCTAAACATGGGCCACTACCATTGCATTTCCCCGGTGGGCCCTACATGCCCCAGTCCGACACTGGAGCTATTGCTTGGATATATTTCTAATAATTACAGTGGCTTATATGGACCTCAGTGGCTAATTAGCTCTGTTAAACATCAGATGATTATTTACAATCTTTCAGCTGCTTTTTCTGGACTGCAACCTAATGAGGAAAAAGGGTACATGCACAGACTGAGTTATAACATATGTAGCAGAACCAGCTACTATACATTACAGTACTACTTTTGATATTGTTGTTACATGTATCTACAATTGGTTTTATTTACTCTCCAGTAATGAGTATTTTTAGCGTCTTATTGTGTGTAAAATAAATATGTATTAATTTGGAACCACCGGCATTTCTGAATTTAATTATTGGCTCTCTAGCCCGGCCCTCTATATTTGTTTTAGTGTCTGAGACCAGGGCTGTATTGGGAACTAAAAGTGGCCCTGTACAATTTTGTAGAAGAATATGGGCAGCACAAGAGGTATAACAAACTGTGTAGCTATGGCAGCATCACTGGATGGCAGAGTTGCTGTACTGCTGAGATGGAATAACACAATGAATGGGGACAATGCAGTGTACTGAGTGCAGTGGGTGCAGTGTCTGACTGGGTCATGTAGGGCCCACCATGGAAATGCAGTGGTAGGGGCCCTTGTAAGGGGTGTGGCCAGTCTGCAGAGGGGGTGTGGCCTGCCACTTCATTGGTTTGACTAACCATTAGAGAGTGTAACATCTGGGCCCCTTCATAAATATATACAGTAAATCCAGATGCTGCATGCATGATAATGTACCAGATTAATAACAGATTAATAACAGCAATGCACTGTAGAAAATGCACCATAGTCCAGCATAAGGTAACATATGTATAATGTTTAATGCACAGTCTGGAACCTGATCCTTAGAGCAGAAGGTGGGGCCCCAGGCAGTAGGGCCCACCGGTGGGTTCCCCTGTACCCCTGTGGGCCAGTCCAAGCCTGGGTGGGTGCCTGTCATGTGGAGGTTGGGGCCACATGGCAGCACACAAAGCAGGCTCCCACAGACACGTCAGCCTACAAGGAATCTTCCTGGTGAGCCCTATGGCCAATCCGTCCCTAAACCCTGCTAATACCTGTAATAGGGGACAGGATGGCTCCCGCCTGCTACTGCTCGGCCTGTGCTGCAACAAGCAACAGTGCACCTGCCACTGCTGCTGGACTGTGAGATGGGACCCGCCGGTGAATGCTGATTCTGCCTGCTGCAGATGGCTGAATCTCGTGAGTCTAACCCTGACCCACTGGTTGTCACGCAATGTAGCTGAAGCCCTGTCAATTCACTGTTGGCTCCAGTCCCTGTAGACTGGCTGAGAGCGCTACTTATATATATCTGAAGGTCGTGTTTTATATATATATATACAGTATATATATATATATATATATATATATATATATATATACAGTATGTATATATATATATATATATATATGTACATACACACACACACACACACACACACACACACACATTTTAAGGGATTGGGGGAGGGGGCACCAAAGACCAACTTGACTCCGGGCGACTGGAGTGAACTTGCGCCCCTGGGTGCTAGCTGACAATGCATGCATCAAATGAGGTCAGGCTTGTGCAGGGCCACAGGGCACTTAGGGGCAGATTTATTATGCCTGGTGAAGTGATGAAGTGGAAGGTGATAAAGCACCAGCCATTCAGCTCCTAACTGTCATTTTTCAAACCCAGCCTGTAACATGGTAGTTAGGACCTGATTGGCTGGTGCGTTATCACCTTCCACTTTATCACTTCACCAGGCTTAATATATCTGCTCCTCAGTGCAGAGGCGGAAGAGGGATCAACTAGGATCCCTCTTCACAACCCCAAACCTATATCCCACAGAAAGGAACTTAAGTAAGCTCTAGAGATGAGCGGGTTCGGTTTCTCTGAATCCGAACCCGCACGAACTTCATGTTTTTTTTCACGGGTCCGAGCGACTCGGATCTTCCCGCCTTGCTCGGTTAACCCGAGCGCGCCCGAACGTCATCATGACGCTGTCGGATTCTCGCGAGACTCGGATTCTATATAAGGAGCCGCGCGTCGCCGCCATTTTCACACGTGCATTGAGATTGATAGGGAGAGGACGTGGCTGGCGTCCTCTCCATTTAGATTAGGAGAGAGAGAGAGAGATTGACCTGAGGCTGATACTGTAGAAGAGAGTGCAGAGTTTAGTGACTGACCACAGTGACCACCAGCAGTGCAGTTGTTTTATTTAATATATCCGTTCTCTGCCTGAAAAAAACGGTACACACAGTGACTCAGTCACATACCATATCTGTGTGCACTGCTCAGCCCAGTGTGCTGCATGCCTGCATCATCTATGTATATATTATATATCTGACTGTGCTCAGCTCACACAGCTTATAATTGTGGGGGAGACTGGGGAGCACTGCAGTGCCAGTTATAGGTTATAGCAGGAGCCAGGAGTACAAGACAGTCACATACCATATCTGTGTGCACTGCTCAGCCCAGTGTGCTGCATCATCTATGTATATATTATATATCTGACTGTGCTCAGCTCACACAGCTTATAATTGTGGGGGAGACTGGGGAGCACTGCAGTGCCAGTTATAGGTTATAGCAGGAGCCAGGAGTACATATTATATTAAAATTAAACAGTGCACACTTTTGCTGCAGGAGTGCCACTGCCAGTGTGACTGACCAGTGACCTGACCACACTGACCACCAGTATAGTTAGTAGTATACTATATTGTGATTGCCTGAAAAAGTTAAACACTCGTCGTGTGACTTCACTTGTGTGGTGTTTTTTTTTTTTATTCTATAAAAAACTCATTCTGCTGACAGACAGTGTCCAGCAGGTCCGTCATTATATAATATATATACCTGTCCGGCTGCAGTAGTGATATATATATATTTTTTATATCATTATTTATCATCCAGTCGCAGCAGACACAGTACGGTAGTTCACGGCTGTAGCTACCTCTGTGTCGGCACTCGGCAGTCCATCCATAATTGTATACCACCTACCCGTGGTTTTTTTTTCTTTCTTCTTTATACATACATACTACGACATCTCTTTATCAACCAGTCTATATTAGCAGCAGACACAGTACAGTACGGTAGTTCACGGCTGTGGCTACCTCTGTGTCGGCACTCGGCAGTCCGTCCATAATTGTATACCACCTAACCGTGGTTTTTTTTTCTTTCTTCTTTATACATACATACTACGACATCTCTTTATCAACCAGTCTATATTAGCAGCAGACACAGTACAGTACGGTAGTTCACGGCTGTGGCTACCTCTGTGTCGGCACTCGGCAGTCCGTCCATAATTGTATACCACCTAACCGTGGTTTTTTTTTCTTTCTTCTTCATACATACATACTACGACATCTCTTTATCAACCAGTCTATATTAGCAGCAGACACAGTACAGTACGGTAGTTCACGGCTGTGGCTACCTCTGTGTCGGCACTCGGCAGTCCGTCCATAATTGTATACCACCTAACCGTGTTTTTTTTTTCTTTCTTCTTTATACATACATACTACGACATCTCTTTATCAACCAGTCTATATTAGCAGCAGACACAGTACAGTACGGTAGTTCACGGCTGTGGCTACCTCTGTGTCGGCACTCGGCAGTCCGTCCATAATTGTATACCACCTAACCGTGGTTTTTTTTTCTTTCTTCTTCATACATACATACTACGACATCTCTTTATCAACCAGTCTATATTAGCAGCAGACACAGTACAGTACGGTAGTTCACGGCTGTGGCTACCTCTGTGTCGGCACTCGGCAGTCCGTCCATAATTGTATACCACCTACCCGTGGTTTTTTTTTCTTTCTTCTTCATACATACATACTACGACATCTCTTTATCAACCAGTCTATATTAGCAGCAGACACAGTACAGTACGGTAGTTCACGGCTGTGGCTACCTCTGTGTCGGCACTCGGCAGTCCGTCCATAATTGTATACTAGTATCCATCCATCTCCATTGTTTACCTGAGGTGCCTTTTAGTTGTGCCTATTAAAATATGGAGAACAAAAATGTTGAGGTTCCAAAATTAGGGAAAGATCAAGATCCACTTCCACCTCGTGCTGAAGCTGCTGCCACTAGTCATGGCCGAGACGATGAAATGCCAGCAACGTCGTCTGCCAAGGCCGATGCCCAATGTCATAGTACAGAGCATGTCAAATCCAAAACACCAAATATCAGTAAAAAAAGGACTCCAAAACCTAAAATAAAATTGTCGGAGGAGAAGCGTAAACTTGCCAATATGCCATTTACCACACGGAGTGGCAAGGAACGGCTGAGGCCCTGGCCTATGTTCATGGCTAGTGGTTCAGCTTCACATGAGGATGGAGGCACTCAGCCTCTCGCTAGAAAAATGAAAAGACTCAAGCTGGCAAAAGCAGTAGCACCGCAAAGAACTGTGCGTTCTTCGAAATCCCAAATCCACAAGGAGAGTCCAATTGTGTCGGTTGTGATGCCTGACCTTCCCAACACTGGACGTGAAGAGCATACGCCTTCCACCATTTGCACGCCCCCTGCAAGTGCTGGAAGGAGCACCCGCAGTCCAGTTCCTGATAGTCAGATTGAAGATGTCAGTGTTGAAGTACACCAGGATGAGGAGGATATGGGTGTTGCTGGCGCTGGGGAGGAAATTGACCAGGAGGATTCTGATGGTGAGGTGGTTTGTTTAAGTCAGGCACCCGGGGAGACACCTGTTGTCCGTGGGAGGAATATGGCCGTTGACATGCCTGGTGAAAATACCAAAAAAATCAGCTCTTCGGTGTGGAACTATTTCAACAGAAATGCGGACAACAGGTGTCAAGCCGTGTGTTCCCTTTGTCAAGCTGTAATAAGTAGGGGTAAGGACGTTAACCACCTCGGAACATCCTCCCTTATACGTCACCTGCAGCGCATTCATAATAAGTCAGTGACAAGTTCAAAAACTTTGGGTGACAGCGGAAGCAGTCCACTGACCAGTAAATCCCTTCCTCTTGTAACCAAGCTCACGCAAACCACCCCACCAACTCCCTCAGTGTCAATTTCCTCCTTCCCCAGGAATGCCAATAGTCCTGCAGGCAATGTCACTGGCAATTCTGACGAGTCCTCTCCTGCCTGGGATTCCTCCGATGCATCCTTGCGTGTAACGCCTACTGCTGCTGGCGCTGCTGTTGTTGCTGCTGGGAGTCGATGGTCATCCCAGAGGGGAAGTCGTAAGCCCACTTGTACTACTTCCAGTAAGCAATTGACTGTTCAACAGTCCTTTGCGAGGAAGATGAAATATCACAGCAGTCATCCTGCTGCAAAGCGAATAACTGAGGCCTTGACAACTATGTTGGTGTTAGACGTGCGTCCGGTATCCGCCGTTAGTTCACAGGGAACTAGACAATTTATTGAGGCAGTGTGCCCCCGTTACCAAATACCATCTAGGTTCCACTTCTCTAGGCAGGCGATACCGAGAATGTACACGGACCTCAGAAAAAGACTCACCAGTGTCCTAAAAAATGCAGTTGTACCCAATGTCCACTTAACCACGGACATGTGGACAAGTGGAGCAGGGCAGGGTCAGGACTATATGACTGTGACAGCCCACTGGATAGATGTATGGACTCCCGCCGCAAGAACAGCAGCGGCGGCACCAGTAGCAGCATCTCGCAAACGCCAACTCTTTCCTAGGCAGGCTACGCTTTGTATCACCGGTTTCCAGAATACGCACACAGCTGAAAACCTCTTACGGCAACTGAGGAAGATCATCGCGGAATGGCTTACCCCAATTGGACTCTCCTGTGGATTTGTGGCATCGGACAACGCCAGCAATATTGTGTGTGCATTAAATATGGGCAAATTCCAGCACGTCCCATGTTTTGCACATACCTTGAATTTGGTGGTGCAGAATTATTTAAAAAACGACAGGGGCGTGCAAGAGATGCTGTCGGTGGCCAGAAAAATTGCGGGACACTTTCGGCGTACAGGCACCACGTACAGAAGACTGGAGCACCACCAAAAACTACTGAACCTGCCCTGCCATCATCTGAAGCAAGAAGTGGTAACGAGGTGGAATTCAACCCTCTATATGCTTCAGAGGTTGGAGGAGCAGCAAAAGGCCATTCAAGCCTATACAATTGAGCACGATATAGGAGGTGGAATGCACCTGTCTCAAGCGCAGTGGAGAATGATTTCAACGTTGTGCAAGGTTCTGATGCCCTTTGAACTTGCCACACGTGAAGTCAGTTCAGACACTGCCAGCCTGAGTCAGGTCATTCCCCTCATCAGGCTTTTGCAGAAGAAGCTGGAGACATTGAAGGAGGAGCTAACACGGAGCGATTCCGCTAGGCATGTGGGACTTGTGGATGGAGCCCTTAATTCGCTTAACAAGGATTCACGGGTGGTCAATCTGTTGAAATCAGAGCACTACATTTTGGCCACCGTGCTCGATCCTAGATTTAAAGCCTACCTTGGATCTCTCTTTCCGGCAGACACAAGTCTGCTGGGGTTGAAAGACCTGCTGGTGAGAAAATTGTCAAGTCAAGCGGAACGCGACCTGTCAACATCTCCTCCTTCACATTCTCCCGCAACTGGGGGTGCGAGGAAAAGGCTCAGAATTCCGAGCCCACCCGCTGGCGGTAATGCAGGGCAGTCTGGAGCGACTGCTGATGCTGACATCTGGTCCGGACTGAAGGACCTGACAACGATTACGGACATGTCGTCTACTGTCACTGCATATGATTCTCTCACCATTGAAAGAATGGTGGAGGATTATATGAGTGACCGCATCCAAGTAGGCACGTCACACAGTCCATACTTATACTGGCAGGAAAAAGAGGCAATTTGGAGGCCATTGCACAAACTGGCTTTATTCTACCTAAGTTGCCCTCCCACAAGTGTGTACTCCGAAAGAGTGTTTAGTGCCGCCGCTCACCTTGTCAGCAATCGGCGTACGAGGTTACATCCAGAAAATGTGGAGAAGATGATGTTCATTAAAATGAATTATAATCAATTCCTCCGCGGAGACATTGACCAGCAGCAATTGCCTCCACAAAGTACACAGGGAGCTGAGATGGTGGATTCCAGTGGGGACGAATTGATAATCTGTGAGGAGGGGGATGTACACGGTGATATATCGGAGGGTGATGATGAGGTGGACATCTTGCCTCTGTAGAGCCAGTTTGTGCAAGGAGAGATTAATTGCTTCTTTTTTGGGGGGGGTCCAAACCAACCCGTCATATCAGTCACAGTCGTGTGGCAGACCCTGTCACTGAAATGATGGGTTGGTTAAAGTGTGCATGTCCTGTTTTGTTTATACAACATAAGGGTGGGTGGGAGGGCCCAAGGACAATTCCATCTTGCACCTCTTTTTTCTTTTATTTTTCTTTGCGTCATGTGCTGTTTGGGGAGGGTTTTTTGGAAGGGACATCCTGCGTGACACTGCAGTGCCACTCCTAAATGGGCCCGGTGTTTGTGTCGGCCACTAGGGTCGCTAATCTTACTCACACAGTCAGCTACCTCATTGCGCCTCTTTTTTTCTTTGCGTCATGTGCTGATTGGGGAGGGTTTTTTGGAAGGGACATCCTGCGTGACACTGCAGTGCCACTCCTAAATGGGCCCGGTGTTTGTGTCGGCCACTAGGGTCGCTAATCTTACTCACACAGTCAGCTACCTCATTGCGCCTCTTTTTTTCTTTGCGTCATGTGCTGATTGGGGAGGGTTTTTTGGAAGGGACATCCTCCGTGACACTGCAGTGCCACTCCTAAATGGGCCCGGTGTTTGTGTCGGCCACTAGGGTCGCTAATCTTACTCACACAGTCAGCTACCTCATTGCGCCTCTTTTTTTCTTTGCGTCATGTGCTGATTGGGGAGGGTTTTTTGGAAGGGACATCCTGCGTGACACTGCAGTGCCACTCCTAAATGGGCCCGGTGTTTGTGTCGGCCACTAGGGTCGCTAATCTTACTCACACAGTCAGCTACCTCATTGCGCCTCTTTTTTTCTTTGCGTCATGTGCTGATTGGGGAGGGTTTTTTGGAAGGGACATCCTGCGTGACACTGCAGTGCCACTCCTAAATGGGCCCGGTGTTTGTGTCGGCCACTAGGGTCGCTAATCTTACTCACACAGTCAGCTACCTCATTGCGCCTCTTTTTTTCTTTGCATCATGTGCTGATTGGGGAGGGTTTTTTGGAAGGGACATCCTGCGTGACACTGCAGTGCCACTCCTAAATGGGCCCGGTATTTGTGTCGGCCACTAGGGTCGCTTATCTTACTCACACAGTCAGCTACCTCATTGCGCCTCTTTTTTTCTTTGCGTCATGTGCTGATTGGGGAGGGTTTTTTGGAAGGGACATCCTGCGTGACACTGCAGTGCCACTCCTAGATGGGCCAGGTGTTTGTGTCGGCCACTAGTGTCGCTTAGCTTAGTCATCCAGCGACCTTGGTGCAAATTTTAGGACTAAAAATAATATTGTGAGGTGTGAGGTATTCAGAATAGACTGAAAATGAGTGGAAATTATGGTTTTTGAGGTTAATAATAATATGGGATCAAAATGACCCCCAAATTCTATGATTTAAGCTGTTTTTTAGTGTTTTTTTAAAAAAACACCCGAATCCAAAACACACCCGAATCCGACAAAAAAAATTCGGTGAGGTTTTGCCAAAACGCGGTCGAACCCAAAACACGGCCGCGGAACCGAACCCAAAACCAAAACACAAAACCCGAAAAATTTCAGGCGCTCATCTCTACTCTCTAGTATACTGGTGGGTGTTATGTGGGTACTGATAGGTACAATAGAGTGAGGATTTGTGGGGATATTCATATTACATTGGGGCTGATTGGGATAGTTATTTGGAGTTAGAGGGTTATTAATGTCTGGCATCTCTATTAAATATAGTGGCTAATAATGTTGGGGTTCAATGTGGGAAATCATAATGCTATTAAGGTTATGGGTCTGGTTGAGGGAAATAGGCTATTTACATTAAAATGCTATACATTTATTATTGGGGCTACTGGGTGGGCTGAAATAGTTCTATTTATTAAATAGAAATAATATTAACTTAATGTCAGTGCTAGTGGAGGTAAACGAGTTCTGTTTATTAAATGGGCCTGTTATAAATGTAATATCACGGCTGGTTCAAATAAGGGAAAATGTCTGTTTATTAAATGGGAATGGTAATAATCATGAGTTGGGCCTTGGGACTGTCCTTATCACATGTGGAACTGTTTTGTGTGGGAAACTGCTGTTGCACTGGACTAGGTGTGCCTAGAAATCAGCAGCTGGAAGGTGCAAAATGTCTCCCATTAAAAATGTATAAAAATAGTCTGCAGACATCAGGTCATTTTGGAAGATTAGCAATAGTCATGCAGCAGCCTGCAGAGCGGGAAGTTTCCTAACAATGGGGGTGATTCATATCTGATCGCTGGGCTGTGTTTTTTGCAGTCCCGCGATCAGATAGTCGCTACCTACAGGGGGAGTGTATTTTCGCTGTGCAAGTGTGCGTTCGTATGTGTATGCTGAGCTGCTAAAAATCAGTTTGTGCAGTCTCTGTGCAGCACAGGACTTACTCTTCCAGTGTGATTGAATTCTGCTGATCAGGGCCGGAGCTGACGTCAGACACCCTCCCTCAAAATGCTTGGACATGCCTGCATTTTTCCGGACACTCCCTGTAAACAGTAGAGATGAGCGCCGGAAATTTTTCGGGTTTTGTGTTTTGGTTTTGGGTTCGGTTCCGCGGCCGTGTTTTGGGTTCGACCGCGTTTTGGCAAAACCTCACCGAATTTTTTTTGTCGGATTCGGGTGTGTTTTGGATTCGGGTGTTTTTTTCAAAAAACCCTAAAAAACAGCTTAAATCATAGAATTTGGGGGTAATTTTGATCCCAAAGTATTATTAACCTCAAAAAACATAATTTACACTCATTTTCAGCCTTTTCTGAACACATCACACCTCACAATATTATTTTTAGTCCTAAAATTTGCACCGAGGTCGCTGTGTGAGTAAGATAAGCGACCCTAGTGGCCGACACAAACACCGGGCCCATCTAGGAGTGGCACTGCAGTGTCACGCAGGATGTCCCTTCCAAAAAACCCTCCCCAAACAGCACATGACGCAAAGAAAAAAAGAGGCGCAATGAGGTAGCTGTGTGAGTAAGATTAGCGACCCTAGTGGCCGACACAAACACCGGGCCCATCTAGGAGTGGCACTGCAGTGTCACGCAGGATGGCCCTTCCAAAAAACCCTCCCCAAACAGCACATGACGCAAAGAAAAAAAGAGGCACAATGAGGTAGCTGACTGTGTGAGTAAGATTAGCGACCCTAGTGGCCGACACAAACACCGGGCCCATCTAGGAGTGGCACTGCAGTGTCACGCAGGATGGCCCTTCCAAAAAACCCTCCCCAAACAGCACATGACGCAAAGAAAAAAAGAGGCGCAATGAGGTAGCTGACTGTGTGAGTAAGATTAGCGACCCTAGTGGCCGACACAAACACCGGGCCCATCTAGGAGTGGCACTGCAGTGTCACGCAGGATGTCCCTTCCAAAAAACCCTCCCCAAACAGCACATGACGCAAAGAAAAAAAGAGGCTTTTTACTGATATTTGGTGTTTTGGATTTGACATGCTCTGTACTATGACATTGGGCATCGGCCTTGGCAGACGACGTTGCTGGCATTTCATCGTCTCGGCCATGACTAGTGGCAGCAGCTTCAGCACGAGGTGGAAGTGGATCTTGATCTTTCCCTAATTTTGGAACCTCAACATTTTTGTTCTCCATATTTTAATAGGCACAACTAAAAGGCACCTCAGGTAAACAATGCAGATGGATGGATTGGATACTAGTATACAATTATGGACGGGCTGCCGAGTGCCGACACAGAGGTAGCCACAGCCGTGAACTACCGCACTGTACTGTGTCTGCTGCTAATATATAGACTGGTTGATAAAGAGATAGTATACTCGTAACTAGTATGTATGTATAAAGAAAGAAAAAAAAACCACGGTTAGGTCACTGGTATATACAATTATGGACGGGCTGCCGAGTGCCGACACAGAGGTAGCCACAGCCGTGAACTACCGCACTGTACTGTGTCTGCTGCTAATATATAGACTGGTTGATAAAGAGATAGTATACTCGTAACTAGTATGTATGTATAAAGAAAGAAAAAAAAACCACGGTTAGGTCACTGGTATATACAATTATGGACGGGCTGCCGAGTGCCGACACAGAGGTAGCCACAGCCGTGAACTACCGCACTGTACACTGGTTGATAAAGAGATAGTAGTATACTCGTAACAACTAGTATGACGACGGTATAAAGAATGAAAAAAAAACCACGGTTAGGTGGTATATAATACAATTATGGTTGGACGGACTGCCTGCCGAGTGCCGACACAGAGGTAGCCACAGCCGTGAACTACCGCACTGTACACTGGTTGATAAAGAGATAGTAGTATACTCGTAACAACTAGTATGACGACGGTATAAAGAATGAAAAAAAAACCACGGTTAGGTGGTATATAATACAATTATGGTTGGACGGACTGCCTGCCGAGTGCCGACACAGAGGTAGCCACAGCCGTGAACTACCGCACTGTACACTGGTTGATAAAGAGATAGTAGTATACTCGTAACAACTAGTATGACGACGGTATAAAGAACGAAAAAAAAACCACGGTTAGGTGGTATATATTATAATACAATTATGGATGGACGGACTGCCTGCCGAGTTCCGACACAGAGGTAGCCACAGCCGTGAACTACCGCACTGTACACTGGTTGATAAAGAGATAGTAGTATACTCGTAACAACTAGTATGACGACGGTATAAAGAACGAAAAAAAAACCACGGTTAGGTGGTATATATTATAATACAATTATGGATGGACGGACTGCCTGCCGAGTTCCGACACAGAGGTAGCCACAGCCGTGAACTACCGCACTGTACACTGGTTGATAAAGAGATAGTAGTATACTCGTAACAACTAGTATGACGACGGTATAAAGAACGAAAAAAAAACCACGGTTAGGTGGTATATATTATAATACAATTATGGATGGACGGACTGCCTGCCGAGTTCCGACACAGAGGTAGCCACAGCCGTGAACTACCGCACTGTACACTGGTTGATAAAGAGATAGTAGTATACTCGTAACAACTAGTATGACTATGACGACGGTATAAAGAAAGAAAAAAAAAACCACGGTTAGGTGGTATATAATACAATTATGGATGGACGGACTGCCTGCCGAGTGCCGACACAGAGGTAGCCACAGCCGTGAACTACCGCACTGTACTGTGTCTGCTGCTAATATAGACTGGTTGATAAAGAGATAGTATACAATACTACTAATATACTGGTGGTCAGGCACTGGTCACCACTAGTCACACTGGCAGTGGCACTCCTGCAGCAAAAGTGTGCACTGTTTAATTTTAAATTAATATAATATTATGTACTCCTGGGGGCTCCTGCTATAACAACCTGCAGTGCTCCCCAGTCTCCCCCACAATTATTATAAGCTTTGCCTTTTATACATTGATGTGCAGCACACTGGGCTGAGCTGAGTGCACACAGACTGAGTCACACTGTGTGACTGGCTGCTGCTGTGTATCGTTTTTTTTCAGGCAGAGAACGGATATAGCAGAGAACGGATATATTATATTAAAATAAATAAAAGTTAACTAACAACAACTGCACTGGTCACTGTGGTAAACTCTGTCTGACTCTGCACAATCTCTCTCTCTCTTCTAATCTAATTTCTAATGGAGAGGACGCCAGCCACGTCCTCTCCCTATCAATCTCAATGCACGTGTGAAAATGGCGGCGACGCGCGGCTCCTTATATAGAATCCGAGTCTCGCGAGAATCCGACAGCGTCATGATGACGTTCGGGCGCGCTCGGGTTAACCGAGCAAGGCGGGAGGATCCGAGTCTGCTCGGACCCGTGAAAAAAACATGAAGTTCGTGCGGGTTCGGTTTCAGAGAAACCGAACCCGCTCATCTCTAGTAAACAGTCACTTGCCACCCACAAACGGCCTCTTCCTGTCAATCACCTTGCGTACACCTGTGCGATGGATCCTTCGCACCATCCCGTCGCTGACCAGCGAAGCAGTTTAGACCTGATCGCCAGCTGTGGGAAAATGCACAGCAGCATATCAGTACCATGGGCAGTACGGATGGTGCAATGGTTAGCATTACTGCCTTGCAGCACTGGGGTCCTGGGTTCTATTCCCACCATGGTCCTAACTGTGTGGAGTTTGTATATTCTCCCCATACTTGCATGGGTTTCCTCCGGGTACTCCGGTTTCCTCCCACGATCCAAAAATATACTGGTAGGTTAATTGGCTCCCAACAAAAATTAACCCTAGCGTGAATGTGTGTACATGTGAAAGCCGGTAATATAGAGTGTAAGCTCCACTGGGGCAGGGACTGATGTGACTGGACAAATATTCTCTGTACAGCGTGCGGAATATGTATGCGCTATATAAATAACTGGTAATAAATAAATATCAGATCTGAATTACTCCCAATGAGCTGGATTCAGAGATGTATGGTATTGCACAGCCGCAGGGAAGCTACTGTGCAATGTGTACAAAATACTACTGATGCTGGAGGCATCTATAGGAAAAGACAGCGCCTCTTAGCGGCATCACAGATAGGAGTGCTGCATCCGAAGATTGAATCACCACGGCCAATATGACATCATTTTATGTAAATCATTAGATTGGCCCCGTCCCTCGCAAATCGTGCAGTTCCCCATGAGTTGGCGGGGCCTGAAGACACGTAGTGCTGAGCCCCGCCCTCATCTACAGTCAGCGGCATCTCTTTCAGGGCTTCTGGGTAGAGGCTTCTTTTCATAATGAAAAAGAGTACAACAATTGTGTGAGACATTGGAGAGCTTTATTGATATATTACCACTAATGCTTTTTGCATGCGCGATCACAGATGTAGAGACACGCCCCAAAAACACACCTGCATTTTGCCATCACTCCCTGTTCTCTCACCCAAACAGTCTCTGACTGTCTATCATTCTGAGAATAAATCCTCACTGTGAGCGGCATCGCAGTCTTCTGATAATAGATTAGCTATGTGAATTGCGTACAAAACGGAATTAGATCCTATGGGGTCTATTTACTAAGCCTTAGATGGAGATAAAGTCAACGGAGATAAAGTACCAGCCAATCCGCTCCTAACTGACATGTAACAGGCCGGTTTGAAAAATGACAGTCAGGAGCCGAATGGCTGGTACTTTGGGGGTCATTCAGATCTGATCGTAGATGTGCTAAATTTAGCACATCTATCATCATTTACTCTGACATGCGGGGAGCTGCCCAGCACAGGGTTAATCCGCATCACATGTCAGGCCGTCCCCCCTTCCCTCGCGCACAGGTACAAAAGCATCACACGGCATACCTGGCGAGTAGTTCCATGCCAGCGCAGCTCCTGCGCGCAGACAGGTTGCTACTTGCTGCGTCCTAGGTTGCCTCCGTTGTCCGGAACACACCCCACCAACTGCGTTCTAATGCCATTGGCATGCCCCCTCCCGCCCCACGACCGCCTCTGCCTGTCAATCAGGCAGAGGCGATCGCATGCTTCTAGCATCTCACTGGGCTCCCGGGGTGCGCATGCGCAGTGTGGCCGCTGCACCTGCACACTCCACAAAAGGATTCAGACTGCGCTCACTGCCGCTGCAGCGATCCAGTCTGAATTTGCCCCTTTATCTCCGTTGGCTTTATCTCCATCCAAGGCTTAGTAAATAAGCCCCTTTGTCTGTTTTGTTCCTGTACATACATTTTGTACAGTATGTAGATATGATGCTTAATAGGTATAATAGGTATATCTATGTATTTTTTTTTTATTGTATTATTTTGAATTGCTGTTGAAATACATCTAAACCGAGCTACTAAACACCTGGTTATGTTGTTGTAAACAATGACACTGTAAGCTTTATATTACAGCATGAACAAATGTTTGTCTTACAGTGTACAATAATAAGTTCTGCAGCAACAGTATGCAGTGATGAATCAGGAATGGAATAGTACTATGTGCCTAGTGTGAGATGGGAATTCCATACATCGCACAATTGCTTCCAGATGTGTGCTGCTAGAATACTTATCCCAATAGAAAAATAATGTGCTTGATTAACAGGGCAGTCTTCAGAAAGGATCTGGGGCACCAAAGGAGTTCTCAGGTTGTACATTAACTGTTGCAAAGCTTACAGCGCAATAATGTGTGTGTATGTGTGTGTATATAATATGTGTGTGTGTGTATGTATATATATGTGTATGTGTGTATATATGTGTGTGTGTGTTGCACATAAAGTGACTGATCCTGAGGTGGACGGAGATGCAGCTTTTATTGCGTCTATTGGTGGTTGCTAATCTGCGGCAGTTGTACCATTAAAACTTGCGCAAACCTTATGGCAGGTGCAGTGTCTCCATACGCATATCGCCTCCTATGTGAGTGGTTGAATCTTTATAATACATGCGCCGTAGGAATCGCTCAACTATTGTATATGACCTTCTGCATTACGTGCTGCTGCAAATCAGGTTAATGCTCTGATTAATTGCTGAGATCACCGATGGAGTAACTCCGCAGTATTGCTCCTTGTATAAACAGTAACCAAGTAATTTGTGAGTTGGGATAACCTCTATCCCTTGTGGCCGCAGCATTTATACGAGTATTAATCAGCACTGTGGTTTAGGGTGACAATAAATACAGGTTTTCCCACCTCACTGAATACCTGGTTGCAATTTCTAGAAACAGCAATACTGCAGTTTTCCTCCATCGGTGATCTGTGTAATTAAACTGAGCCGGGCTGAGTGCTCTCTGCATAAATTACTCCAGCCACATGTGCTGCGGATGTGGCCTATTGCCTGCTTTGTCATATAAAGGAGAGTGAGTTCTGCTAGTCACCTCCGAGTGATTGATGTCTTTTTTACTCAAATGTAGCACCTTATTATTTCATGTATTATTTATCAATTAGCACAAACATGTGGGGGGTGACTCAGAGTTGATCGCAGCAGCAAATTTGTTAGCAGTTGGGCAAAAACATGGGGGTCATTCCAACCCGTTCGTAAACTGCGGTTCATCGCAGCGGTGTGAACGGGTCGGAATTGTGCATGCGCGGTGTCCACATTGCGCAGGCATGTCATTGCCCGGCGACGGGCAGCAACGCCACATGCAAAGAAAGTGGTCACAGCGGCGACCGCAAGACAATTGACAGGCGGAAGGCGTTCCGGGGCATCAACTCACCGTTTTCCGGGCGTGAAGATCGCTGGAGCCATCGCACAAGCAACTGCAGGGCTAGTCTTGTTTTACACAAAACTTTATTAGCATAGCAGGGCTGCACAAGTGATCGCAGCCCTGCTATGCTAAAATATACTCCCCCATAGGCGGCGTCTAGTTTATCGCACGAGCAGCAAAAAGTTGCTACGTGCGATCAACTCGGAATTACCCCCATGTGCACTGCAGGTGGGGCAGATATAACATGTGCAGAGAGAGTTAGATATGGGTGGTTTATTTTGTTTCTGTGCAGAGTAAATACTGGCTGCTTTATTTTTACACTGCAATTTAGATTTCAGTTTGAACACACCCCACCTAAATCTAACTCTCTGCACATGATATATCTGCTCCCTCTACTGCAGTGCACATGGGTGGTCATTCCGAGTTGATCGTTCGCTAGCAGTTTTTAGCAGCCATGCAAATGCTATGCCACCGCCCACTGGGATTGTATTTTAGCTTAGCAGAAGTGAGAATGAATGGATCGCAGAGCAGCTACAAAGTTTTTTTGTGTAGTTTCAGAGTAGCTCAAATCCTACTCTGCGCTTGCGATCACTTCAGACTGTTCAGTTCCTGTTTTGACGTCACAAACCTGCCCAGCGTTCGCCCAGCCACAACTGCGTTTTTCTAAACACTCCCTGAAAACGGTCAGTTAACACCCAGAAACGCCCACTTCATGTCAATCACTCTGCGGCCACCAGTGCGACTGAAATGCTTCGCTAGACCCTGTGCAAAACTACATCGTTCGTTGTGCCTGTACGTCACGCGTGCGCATTGCGCCACATACACATGCGCAGAACTGCCATTTTTTAGCCTGATCGCTGCTCTGCGAACAAATGCAGCTAGCGATCAACTCGGAAGGACCACCATGGTTTTGCTCAACTGCTAACAAATTTGCTACTGTGATCAACTCTGAATTACCCCCCATGTGCACTGCAGGTGGGGCAGATATAACATTAGCAGAGAGAGTTAAATTTTAGTGGGTTATTTTGAGAGATGTGCAGTGGGCATTTTTCGTGTTTTGTGTTTTTGTTTTGGATTCAGGTCCGCGGTCGTGTTTTGGATTCGGATGCGCTTTGGCAAAACCACCCTTTCGGGTTTTGGATTCGGATGCGTTTTGGATTCGGGTGATTTTTGAAAAAAACACAAAAACAGCTAAAATCATAGAATTTCTGGGTAATTTTGATCCTATAGTATTATTAACCTCAATAACAATAATTTCCACTCATTTTCAGTCTATTCTGAACACCTCACAATATTATTTTAGTCCTAAAATTTGTACCGAGGTCGCTGGATGACTAAGCTAAGCGACCCAAGCGGCCGGCACAAACACCTGGCCCATCTAGGAGTGGCACTGCAGTGTCAGACAGGATGGCACTTAAAAAAATAGTCCCCAAACAGCACATGATGCAAAGAAAAAAAGAGGTGCACCAAGGTTGCTGGATGGCGGTCGCTGGTTGGTTAAACTAAGCGACACAAACACCTGGCCCATCTAGAATTAGACTTCAGTATCATGTGAATTATAAGGCAATATCACTGGAATTATTTGTTATAATCAATGGAATTATTTGTCCAAATCACTGGAAGAAAATGACAAAATCACTAGAATTAAAAGCCAGTATCACAGGAATTATTTGTTCTAATCAGTGGTATTATTGGTCCAAATCACTGGAAGAAAATGACAAAAATCACTGGAATTAAATGGCAGTAATGTTGGGAATTATATCAAATGGCAGTACCACTGGACATATTCGGAAGTGTCAGACAGGATGGCACCTTTAAAAAAATAGTCCCCAAACAGCACATGATGCAAAGAAAAGAGAAAAAGAGGTGCACTGACCAGTGATTCTGAGCACTGATGATACTACTGAGCAGTGATACTGAGCACTGATGATACTACTGAGCAGTGATACTGAGAACTGACACTGAGCAGCACAAGACACTGAGCACTGACCAGTGATACTGAGCACTGATGATACTACTGAGCAGTGATACTGAGCACTGATGATACTACTGAGCAGTGATACTGAGAACTGACACTGAGCAGCATGATGCAGCACAAGACACTGAGCAGTGATACTGAGCACTGATGATACTACTGATCAGTGATATTGAGAACTGACACTGAGCAGCACAAGACACTGAGCACTGACCAGTGATTCTGAGCACTGATGATACTACTGAGCAGTGATACTGAGCACTGATGATACTACTGAGCAGTGATACTGAGAATTGACACTGAGCAGCACGATGCAGCACAAGACAATGAGCACTGACCAGTGATACTGAGCACTGATTATACTACTGAGCAGTGATACTGAGCACTGATGATACTACTGAGAACTGACACTGAGCAGCACGATGCAGCACAAGACACCGTACTAGTATTAGTATTAGTGAGCAGCACAAAAGCACTCTGGAATTGTCACCCCCCAGATACCACTGTGACTGGAATGATGATGACCGATGCACAGTCACAGGACACTAATACCACAGCACCCTACAGCAGCAAGATGCAGCACAAGACACTGTACTAGTATTACTGAGCAGCACGATGCACCACAAGACAATGAGCACTGATACTGAGCACTGATACTGAGAACTGACACTGAGAGAACGTAACCACGTCCTCTCTGTACTCTCTACAATGCCCGAGTGAAAATGGCAGTGACGCGCGGCTCTTTATATGAAATCTGAATCCCGCAAGAATCCGACAGTGGGATGGTGACGTTTTGCTTCGTTCGGGTTTTCCGAGTCAGGCGGGAATAACCGAGCCGGGCTCGGAACCGTGTTTGACACGTGGAGTTCGGTAGGGTTCGGTTCTCGGCGAACCGAACCCGCTCATCTCTAGTTATTTTATTTCTGTGCAGGGTAAATACTGGATGCTTTATTTTTACACTGCAATTTAGATTTCAGTTTGAATACACCACACCCAAATCTAACTCTCTCTGCACATGTTATATCTGCCCCCCCTGCAGTGCACATGGTTTTGCCCAAATGCTAATGAATTTGCTGCTGGATCAACTCTGAATTACTCCCATTGTGAGCTTAGGCAAAGGTTTGGAATCCTACTGACTGTATTTGACATATGAGAGATCATCAAGAGGTAGCCTGTCACAGACTTAAGTGCAATGATCTGCACTGTACGCCTAGATCAGACAGGGTTATGCAAAATATCCTAAGTAGAAAATAATGTGCAGGGTTTTTGCATACTCCACATGAAATTACTATGAAATATAAAAAATTCATATTTTGTCATATATGAGTGGACTGCACCGGGTGACACCAAAATGATGAAAGCCAGAACTGGGTGCTGCATGATAACCTCACAGTGCAGCTACCGGCTCATGGTCACCAACATAGGCGTGCGCAGCACATTTTATTAGGGGGTGCACTGTTGGAGGTGTGTGTCTAGCATCGCCTTTTGGGCGTGTCTAGCACCATCTATTGACGGTTAATGCAATATAAAATACCCACTCTTGTACCAATCCTAATAATGCAGATGCATTGTCAGATGTTTTGGTGTGCACCAAACAAACACCGCTGATGGCACTCACTGCAATTGCACTGTTCCTTCTCAGCCTGGTCTGGCTCCCCCTCTCTTTCACCTGACACTGACAGTCACAGATTAGTACTGCTGCTGCTGGAGAAATGCGTGACGTGTCAATGCTGCTGCCGACCGCCTGCCAGTATTGAACGCTGGCTGCATGCTGCTCCTCATCAGTGGCTGGCATTTGCATAGAATAGAAGGAGAGAGGTGGGCGTGTGGCGGGTGTGACGGGTGGGCATGCGAGCAGCATGACATCGTCACAACACATCACGCTGTTTTTGTACATGGAGGTGGAGCCGGGAGTTTGAAAGCCAGTGGCAGTGGAACCCTTGATTAACCCAGATATCCAGTCAGTAATGCAGTCCTGACAGGGTGCCTGCATCAGGCATGTGAGATCGGGGTACCGGACATTAGGGGGTGCCTGTGCGCACCAGGCACCCCCCCTGCGCACGCCTATGGTCACCAAGGAGGAGCCGGCACTGCAACGAGAAGGATTTCCCGCTCCCTTGCTGTGCAGGTAAGAGAGGGAGAGCTGGGGGTCTGGGACTCCAGGTCGACAACAAAAAGGTCGACACACCTTAGGTCGACACCAATTGGTCAACACACCTTAGGTCGACATGGACAAAATGTTGACATGGACAAAAGGTCGACAGGAACAAGGTCGACATGGAAAAAGGTCGACATGAGTTTTTTATGGTTTTTTTGTGTCATTTTCTTCGTAGAGTGTTGGGGAACCCCAATTAGTGCACCGTGTCCCCTCGCTTCGCTCGCCATGCTTCGGGCATGGTGCCTTCGCTCTGCTCTGCTTCGCTCGGCACAGATTACCGTTCCATTCGTAGTCCACGTGGATCGTTAAGTATGAAAAGGTTCCAAAAAATAAAAAAATTGTGAAAAACTCATGTCGACCTTTTTCCATGTCGACCTTGTTCCTGTCGACCTTTTGTCCATGTCGACCTTTTGCCCATGTCGACCTAATGTGTGTCGACCAATTGGCGTCGACCTAAGGTGTGTCGACCTTTTTGTTGTCGACTTGGAGTCCGGATACCAGAGCTGTCACATTCTTTATCATTTCATAATAAATCTCCTGTGTTCCTAATAAAAATTCTGTGTGGTCTGCTATGGGAAGAGGTCCATGGGGTGACACCATGAGTTACCACACTGGGTGACACCAGCCCTAGTGACGACACTGTCTTCTAGATCCACTATACCAGAGGTTCCCAAACTTGGTCCTCGAGGCACTCTAGCAATTCTTTGTTTTAAGGATAACATGCATGGGAACTGGTGACTTACAGTAATTAGGACCATCTGTGCCATGGATATCCATAAAGTCTGGATTGTTAGAGGATGCTTTGAGGACCAAGTCTGGGAACCTCTGCACTATACTGTGAAAAGTTCCTCCAGCCCCAGATGAATATAAATTCATATATTCACCCTCTATATCCCTCCCTTCCAAATTAATCTTACCTCAATGCTACAGCAACCCTGATAATCTCATTCACATCTCTCCCACAAACTCCTACCCACTATCCTGTGCCCTCTGGAATGCCAGATCTGTTTGCAACAAACTGGCCCCCACTTATGACCTTTTCATTTCTAAGTCCCTGCATCTCCTAGCCATTACTGAAACCTGCATTACCCCCATCTGACACTACTTCTCCTGCTGCTCTCTCTGCTGGTTGCCTCATATTCTCACACACACCCCGACCCGGGGGTCGCAATGGGGGTAGTGTTGGGGTTTTATTACCCTTTAGCTACACATACCAACTTATACCTCCAAAACTGTCCATTACATTCTCTACATTTGAGGTCCATGCAATACGCCTCTACCAACCTACTAATCTTTGAGTTGCTGTCATTTACCGTCCCCCTGGCATTTCCTCCAAATTCCTCGACAACTTTGCTACCTGGCTAACTCACTTCCTCTCTTCTGACATTCCCTCCATTATCCTAGGTGATTTCAACATCTCTATCAATAACCCCACAAAATCACCTACCTCTAAACTCCTTAACCTCACCTCTTCACTTGGTCTCTCCCAGTGGACCTCTCACCCTCACATGTGAATGGGAGCTCACTGGATCTGGTTTTCACTCACCGTTGTGATATTTCTGATTTCTCCAACTCCCCTTTTCCCCTCTCTGACCACCACCTGCTCTTTTTCAACTTATCTATCTCAGCTTCCCCATTTCTCCCTCCTAAGGTTACCATCACTAAGCGTAACATTGAGGCTATTGACACCTCATCCCTACCCTCCCTGTTCGACTCACTTCTCTCTCCTATTCTCTCTCTCATGCCCTGAACAAGCCACATCCCTATACAATGCATCTCTTCTGCTCTTGACTCTGTCGCTCCACCTACCACTATTCACCGTCGCAAATCAACAACTCAACCCTGGCACACCAACTGCAACAGATATCTTCAAAAATGCTCATGTACTGCTGAGCGACATTCTTTAAAATTCTCATCTCTACCCAGTCTGCCAACCCCCGGCGCCTATTTGCCACTGTCAACTCCGTCCTTTGCCCACCACCACCTCCTCTCCCATCCTCACTGTCTGCTATTGACTTTGCCACTTATTTTACATCCAAGATTGACTCCATACATCAGGACATCACATTCCACAAGACCAGCAACCAGCCACCACCCATCCCTTGCCACCCCTCCCCTTCCCTCTCACCAACTCTGACATCTTTTGCCCATGTATCTGGTGAGGAAGTCACCACCTCCCCACTTGACCCTATCCCCTCCTACCTCCTCCACTACCTCTCTCATTCTGCCTGTTTCCAACTTGCCCACCTTCTCAATCTCTCCCTCTCATCAGGCACTGTCCCCTCTGCCTTCAAGCATGCTCCTTGTCTCCCCATTTCTTAAAAAAACCCTACCCTTGATTCAAACACCCTTTCCAATTATCGACCTTGAGAGTATTGTCTATAACTGCCTCACTGCCTTTCTTTTCTTCCCACTTAGTGCTTGATCCATTCCAGTCTGGTTTCCATTCTCTCCACTCCACTGAAACTTCCCTCACAAAAGTCTGCAGTGACCTCCATACAGCCAAATCTAAGGGCCACTACTCTCTGCTTAATCCTCTTGACCTTTCTACTGCTTTGGACACTGTGGATCACCTTCTGCAAATCCTTCACTCTCTTGGTCTGCATGATACTGCCCTCTCCTTGCTGTCCTCCTACCTATCTGATCGTTCCTTCTCTGTTTCCTCTCATGACTCTACCTCCCCCCCCCACATCCACTAACTGTTGGTGTCCCTGTAGGTTCTGTTCGAGGTCCTCTCCTTTTCTCTCTGTATACATCCTCTTTAGGTGAACTCATAAGTTCTTTTAATTTCCAATATAACCTTTATGCTGATGACACTCAAATCTACCTTTCCTCTCCTGATCTCTCCCCAGCTCTCCTCACTCATACCTCCAAATGTGTCTCTGCTGTCTCTTCCTCGATGTCCCGGTGCTATCTTAAACTCAACATGTCCAATACTGAGTTGATCATCTTCCCACCCTCTCGCACAACCTCACCTCCCACAATCTCATTATCCATTGATGGCACGACTATCTTCTCTAGCCCCCAAGAACACTGTCTTGGCATAATCCTTGACTCCTCCCTCTCCTTCAAACCACACACATCCAGCACCTCTCACAAACCTGTCATTTTCATTTCAAAAATATTTCCAGGATCAGACCCTTTCTCACACAGGATGCCACCAAGACCATTATTCACTCACTGATCATTTCCAGACTGGATTACTGTAATCTCCTCCTTACTGGCCTCCCTGACAATTACCTCTATCCACTCCAATCTATTCTCAATGCTGCAGCCCGGCTCATCTTCCTCACCAAACGCACTACATCCACCACCCCTCTCCTGCAAGCCCTTCACTGACTTCCCTTCCCTTTCAGAATCCAATTCAAACTTCTCACACTCACTTACAAAGCACTCACCCACTCCTCTCCCACTTACATCTCTGACCTTATCTCCCTTTACTCTCTCTTTGCTCTGCTAATGCACGCCGACTCTCCTGTCTTCTGATTACTTCCTCCCACTCCTATCTCCAAGATTTCTCACGTGCTGCTCCCTTACTCTGCAAATTCTCTACCTCTCCCCCTCAGACTCTCCACCTCTCAACAGAACTTTAAACAGTCTCTTAAGACCCACTTCTTTACCAAACCCAGCCAAATCTCATCCTAACCCTCTGTCCCACACTCGGTCTACCCCATCTGTGTCACCCCTGTCTGTCTGCCCCTCCCCTTTAGAATATAAGCTCTCACGAGTAGGGCCCTCTTCCCTCATGTGCTTATCCTTACTTTAATAATCCTCAACTGCTCAAATCCTGCCGTTTTCGGCCACCTTGATACTTATCTCAGTGTCGTCTACTGATGTAGTTATGTTTAGTTACCCTGTACTTGTCCTATATTGTCTTCAGCTGTAAGTCACTGTTTTCCTGTTTTGGGTGCTGCGGAACCCTTGTGGCGCCATATAAATAAAGGATAATAATAATATGTAATCATTTAGTAGTAGGATATTAAGCATTCATGTATTATAACATACTGTATCATTTCCATTTTTACGCGCTGATCAGCATTGATGGAGGCTGAGTGCATGTAGATCTCTGGATGTGTGGCTAAGAAGGAATAATAAAATAATTTGTGATGTGTTTCATGCTAAATACAGGTTGAGTATCCCATATCCAAATATTCCGAAATACGGAATATTCCGAAATACAGAATTTTTTGAGTGAGAGTGAGATAGTGAAACCTTTGTTTTCTGATGGCTCAATGTACACAAACTTTGTTTAATACACAAAGTTATTAAAAATATTGTATTAAATGACCTTCAGACTGTGTGTGTATAAGGTGTATATGAAACATAAATGAATTGTGTGAATGTGTACACACTTTGTTTAATGCACAAAGTTATAAAAAATATTGGCTAAAATTACCTTCAGGCTGTGTGTATATGGTTTATATAAAACATAAATACATTCTGTGCTTAGATTTAGGTCCCATCGCCATGATATCTCATTGTGGTATGCAATCATTTTAAAATACGGAAAAATCCCATATCCAAAATACCTCTGGATAAGGGATACTCAACCTGTATAACTAAATATCACCTTGTTAAAATTGACCTTCTTCTATACATATTACATATTAGGCCTGATTCTGAGCTGCACGCAGAAGCAAACACAGCAGTGTGTATTGGTGATCGCTCATCTGCGGGTCTCTGCAAATGGCATGCAAACTTTTTCTTTTGCGGACAATCGTGTGGCCAAATGTGTATAGACCAAGATGCCCACTTTTAGTGCCCCTGCGCGAAGTAATACCTATTGGTGCATCCTTATATGCCACCATCGGTCTCACCATCAGAAATTGTACCAGACCATGGCAGGTGCAGTTTCTCCGTCTGAGCACGGCCTCTTATGTCTGTGACTGTGAACACAGCCACTTGCATTGACACGCCCATGACAAGCCCACTGTACAGACCTTTTTAACAAGCACTATTACAGTAGCTACCTCCCAGTCATTGCCCGGGAACACTGCACTTTTCTGCTATATTTCTGATACCGCGTGTCCCGATCCCGATCACAACTGAACTTTTGTTTGTATACTCTGTGTAAAGCACTCGCCCTGCAGATTTCCAGGCCTTTTTGCACATTCGCAGTTGCAAATAATCGCTCAACTATGTGAACATCGTCGCTACTTCCGGCTCTGAATCAGGCCCATTGTGTGTTATGCATCTAGACATCACAATGAACATGTTGCCCAGGAGAGAGCATTTAATACAGTGCACTCTCTGGGGCTGATTCAAAGTTGAACTAGCAATGCATACAGAAGTCATATGCATCTCCTCCTGTGGCTTAATGGTTGTAACTACAGTAGGTGGCTGCAGCACACCCCATAATGTAAATAGGGGAGCTGCACCAACTGCCAGTGAGTCCCAGCCGGCGACCTTTGGCAGTGATTGGGGTGTCAGTTGGTGTGGCTCGCCTATTTGAATTTTGGACTGTCTTGCAGCCCCACATCTGGAGCTGCCATTGGTGGTAACCGGACGTCAAACATGAGTTTAGTGACAGCGCTTCAACAGAATTGCAGGCATAAATACACCTATTTTCTGATGGATCTT
The DNA here is from genome assembly GCF_028390025.1 of Pseudophryne corroboree. NCBI lineage: Eukaryota > Metazoa > Chordata > Amphibia > Anura > Myobatrachidae > Pseudophryne > Pseudophryne corroboree. The sequence goes on from NC_086447.1 coordinate 213,680,231, forward strand.
TTGCACCAAGACCAGGTGGCCATTTATCAATGAGGGAGAAAAATTGTGTATAATAAACGGTTCTCCAGCCAATCAGATCTCATCTGTCATTTTTCGAATATGTGACAGTTGGGGGCTGATTGGCTTGAGTAGCATTTATCATAGGCAACGAGTTTTAGCATTCACAATGAGTTTTATTGCTTGTTAATAAATGAGCCCGTAGATCTGGTGTAAGTGTGCACTTATAATGATCATGACTAAGAAACCAAGAACAAGGATGCGAGCGGCCCTGCCACAAAGATGCGTATAACCAACTATATGGATGTTTATATGCAATTATGGAGGACTTGTGTTTAATTCTGCATCACCCCATGTGTACTATCCCAGGCCGGCTTCCTGAAAACAAAGCTGTATAGTACAGAGGAAGCGGGAGAGTGCACAGGGCACACTGACAGCTCTGCTGGAGTCTGTGCTACAGTTTGTGAGCGGGAGGAACAGGGGAACACGATTTTATGTTTTATTTTTTGCTAATTACAAAGTGCAGAAGTCAATATGTATCCAGCAAATGGAAACCAAATGTTCTGCTTGGTGACAGACTGTATTTCAGGTCAGGTTTTGTGTACTGTATGTTCTGCGTTTGGTGGCCTCTCCATAATAGCTGCTCCCTGCTGGGTTCAGTGTCAGAGAGCTGTTATTCTCTAGTTTTACAGGAAGACAGGAGAGTACTGGGACCAGCAAGGAGAGGATAGAAGTTGCTGGATAAGAAAGATACAATGACTGTAAGTGTATGCAGTTAAGATACATGAAAGATACCATATTAAAGATAAGAAATGACATTTGTTATCAGATAAGGAGAATACGCTAACCAAAAATAGCTAAGATATCTAGTACAGGTACAATTCAAATTTCAAATACCTGGAATATGCTATAATCATAACATCTGTTTGCAGTGTTAGGAGGGAGGTGTTTCTATAACTAAGCAGCAACCTCCTGTATCTCCATGGGTCCATTGTGAGCAGGGCAATGTAGAATAGTGTATTAGAAGAACAAGGGTCATTATAATAACTGGATACTATGAGTTAAAGCACATTTATAACCCTCTTGCAGTGTTCCTGCATACCACCTAAAATTGTGAATTGGAAAATATAAAAAATAAATTTGCAAACTATTAGGGGCAGAGTCAATTACCGGCGGTAGCTAACGCTCTGGGTTTAATGCCCAGAGCTATTAACTTTTCCTGCATTTTTTTTCTGTCCATTACATGGGTAACGCTGATTCTTAGACTGCAAAGGAAAATCTGCATTTAGTGCACCCTCTGGGGCTTACTGTGCATGGATGCATAAAAGGATAAAAAAGGGGCAGACTAGATGGGCCAAGTGGTTCTTATCTGCCATCAAATTCTGTTTCTGTGTTTCTATGTTTCGTAAGCTGGGTACACACTAGACAATGTGCAAGTAATGCGATGGTCATGTAGATTTCTCTTGAACTCCAGAACAATGAATATACTGTAGTGCATAGGGCAGAGGTTCCCAAACGCAGTCCTCAAGGCACTCCAACAGTCCAGGTTTTAGGTATATCCATGGCTCAGCACAGGTGGTTAAATCAAATTGAGTAAGGTGCTAATTAAGTCACCTGTGGGCAAGCATGGATACATTAAAAACCAGGACCATTGGGGTGCATTGCGGACCACGTTTGGGAACCTCTGGCATAGGGACTAATTCAGACCGAATTGCTGTTGTGAAAACTCACACAGCAGTCAATTATCGATTGACTGTGCATGCGTATGCACCATGATGTGCGGATGTGAGCCTATACAGCGACAGAATGGTGAAAAATTTTCTATCGCTAGGTGTATGCTAGAGATGTGCACTTGAAATTTTTCGGGTTTTGTGTTTTGGTTTTGGGTTCGGTTCCGCGGCCGTGTTTTGGGTTCGACCGCGTTTTGGCAAAACCTCACCGAATTTTTTTTGTCGGATTCGGGTGTGTTTTGGATTCGGGTGTTTTTTTCAAAAAACACTAAAAAAAAGCTTAAATCATAGAATTTGGGGGTCATTTTGATCCCAAAGTATTATTAACCTCAAAAACCATAATTTCCACTCATTTTCAGTCTATTCTGAATACCTCACACCTCACAATATTATTTTTAGTCTTAAAATTTGCACCGAGGTCGCTGGATGACTAAGCTAAGCGACCCTAGTGGCCGACACAAACACCTGGCCCATCTAGGAGTGGCACTGCAGTGTCACGCAGGATGGCCCTTCCAAAAAACACTCCCCAAACAGCACATGACGCAAAGAAAAAAAGAGGCGCAATGAGGTAGCTGTGTGAGTAAGATAAGCGACCCTAGTGGCCGACACAAACACCTGGCCCATCTAGGAGTGGCACTGCAGTGTCACGCAGGATGGCCCTTCCAAAAAACACTCCCCAAACAGCACATGACGCAAAGAAAAAAAGAGGCGCAATGAGGTTGCTGTGTGAGTCAGCTAAGCGACCCTAGTGGCCGACACAAACACCTGGCCCATCTAGGAGTGGCACTGCAGTGTCACGCAGGATGGCCCTTCCAAAAAACACTCCCCAAACAGCACATGACGCAAAGAAAAAAAGAGGCGCAATGAGGTAGCTGTGTGAGTAAGATAAGCGACCCTAGTGGCCGACACAAACACCTGGCCCATCTAGGAGTGGCACTGCAGTGTCACGCAGGATGGCCCTTCCAAAAAACACTCCCCAAACAGCACATGACGCAAAGAAAAAAAGAGGCGCAATGAGGTAGCTGTGTGAGTAAGATAAGCGACCCTAGTGGCCGACACAAACACCTGGCCCATCTAGGAGTGGCACTGCAGTGTCACGCAGGATGGCCCTTCCAAAAAACACTCCCCAAACAGCACATGACGCAAAGAAAAAAAGAGGCGCAATGAGGTAGCTGTGTGAGTAAGCTAAGCGACCCTAGTGGCCGACACAAACACCTGGCCCATCTAGGAGTGGCACTGCAGTGTCACGCAGGATGGCCCTTCCAAAAAACACTCCCCAAACAGCACATGACGCAAAGAAAAAAAGAGGCGCAATGAGGTAGCTGTGTGAGTAAGATAAGCGACCCTAGTGGCCGACACAAACACCTGGCCCATCTAGGAGTGGCACTGCAGTGTCACGCAGGATGGCCCTTCCAAAAAACACTCCCCAAACAGCACATGACGCAAAGAAAAAAAGAGGCGCAATGAGGTAGCTGTGTGAATAAGATAAGCGACCCTAGTGGCCGACACAAACACCTGGCCCATCTAGGAGTGTCACTGCAGTGTCACGCAGGATGGCCCTTCCAAAAAACACTCCCCAAACAGCACATGACGCAAAGAAAAAAAGAGGCGCAATGAGGTAGCTGTGTGAGTAAGATAAGCGACCCTAGTGGCCGACACAAACACCTGGCCCATCTAGGAGTGGCACTGCAGTGTCACGCAGGATGGCCCTTCCAAAAAACACTCCCCAAACAGCACATGACGCAAAGAAAAAAAGAGGCGCAATGAGGTAGCTGTGTGAGTAAGATAAGCGACCCTAGTGGCCGACACAAACACCTGGCCCATCTAGGAGTGGCACTGCAGTGTCACGCAGGATGGCCCTTCCAAAAAACACTCCCCAAACAGCACATGACGCAAAGAAAAAAAGAGGCGCAATGAGGTAGCTGTGTGAGTAAGATAAGCGACCCTAGTGGCCGACACAAACACCTGGCCCATCTAGGAGTGGCACTGCAGTGTCACGCAGGATGGCCCTTCCAAAAAACACTCCCCAAACAGCACATGACGCAAAGAAAAAAAGAGGCGCAATGAGGTAGCTGTGTGAGTAAGATAAGCGACCCTAGTGGCCGACACAAACACCGGGCCCATCTAGGAGTGGCACTGCAGTGTCACGCAGGATGGCCCTTCCAAAAAACACTCCCCAAACAGCACATGACGCAAAGAAAAAAAGAGGCGCAATGAGGTAGCTGTGTGAGTAAGATAAGTGACCCTAGTGGCCGACACAAACACCTGGCCCATCTAGGAGTGGCACTGCAGTGTCACGCAGGATGGCCCTTCCAAAAAATACTCCCCAAACAGCACATGACGCAAAGAAAAATTAAAGAAAAAAGAGGTGCAAGATGGAATTGTCCTTGGGCCCTCCCACCCACCCATATTTTGTATAAACAGGACATGCACACTTTAACCAACCCATCATTTCAGTGACAGGGTCTGCCACACGACTGTGACTGAAATGACGGGTTGGTTTGGACCCCCACCAAAAAAGATGCAATTAATCTCTCCTTGCACAAACTGGCTCTACAGAGGCAAGATGTCCACCTCATCATCATCCTCCGATATATCACCGTGTACATCCCCCTCCTCACAGATTATCAATTCGTCCCCACTGGAATCCACCATCTCAGTTCCCTGTGTACTTTGTGGAGGCAATTGCTGCTGGTCAATGTCTCCACGGAGGAATTGATTATAATTCATTTTAATGAACATCATCTTCTCCACATTTTCTGGATGTAACCTTGTACGCCGATTGCTGACAAGGTGAGCGGCGGCACTAAACACTCTTTCGGAGTACACACTTGTGGGAGGGCAACTTAGGTAGAATAAAGCCAGTTTGTGCAAGGGCCTCCAAATTGCCTCTTTTTCCTGCCAGTATAAGTACGGACTGTCTGACGTGCCTACTTGGATGCGGTCACTCATATAATCCTCCACCATTCTTTCAATGGGGAGAGAATCATATGCAGTGACAGTAGACGACATGTCCGTAATCGTTGTCAGGTCCTTCAGTCCGGACCAGATGTCAGCATCAGCAGTCGCTCCAGACTGCCCTGCATCACCGCCAGCGGGTGGACTCGGAATTCTGAGCCTTTTCCTCGCACCCCCAGTTGCGGGAGAATGTGAAGGAGGAGATGTTGACAGGTCGCGTTCCGCTTGACTTGACAATTTTCTCACCAGCAGGTCTTTGAACCCCAGCAGACTTGTGTGTGCCGGAAAGAGAGATCCAAGATAGGTTTTAAATCTAGGATCGAGCACGGTGGCCAAAATGTAGTGCTCTGATTTCAACAGATTGACCACCCGTGAATCCTTGTTAAGCGAATTAAGGGCTCCATCCACAAGTCCCACATGCCTAGCGGAATCGCTCCGTGTTAGCTCCTCCTTCAATGTATCCAGCTTCTTCTGCAAAAGCCTGATGAGGGGAATGACCTGACTCAGGCTGGCAGTGTCTGAACTGACTTCACGTGTGGCAAGTTCAAAGGGCAGCAGAACCTTGCACAACGTTGAAATCATTCTCCACTGCGCTTGAGACAGGTGCATTCCACCTCCTATATCGTGCTGAATTGTATAGACTTGAATGGCCTTTTGCTGCTCCTCCAACCTCTGAAGCATATAGAGGGTTGAATTCCACCTCGTTACCACTTCTTGCTTCAGATGATGGCAGGGCAGGTTCAGGCGTTTTTGGTGTTGCTCCAGTCTTCTGTACGTGGTGCCTGTACGCCGAAAGTGTCCCGCAATTCTTCTGGCCACCGACAGCATCTCTTGCACGCCCCTGTCGTTTTTTAAAAAATTCTGCACCACCAAATTCAAGGTATGTGCAAAACATGGGACGTGCTGGAATTTGCCCATATTTAATGCACACACAATATTGCTGGCGTTGTCCGATGCCACAAATCCACAGGAGAGTCCAATTGGGGTAAGCCATTCCGCGATGATCTTCCTCAGTTGCCGTAAGAGGTTTTCAGCTGTGTGCGTATTCTGGAAAGCGGTGATACAAAGCGTAGCCTGCCTAGGAAAGAGTTGGCGTTTGCGAGATGCTGCTACTGGTGCCGCCGCTGCTGTTCTTGCGGCGGGAGTCCATTCATCTACCCAGTGGGCTGTCACAGTCATATAGTCCTGACCCTGCCCTGCTCCTCTTGTCCACATGTCCGTGGTTAAGTGGACATTGGGTACAACTGCATTTTTTAGGACACTGGTGAGTCTTTTTCTGACGTCCGTGTACATTCTCGGTATCGCCTGCCTAGAGAAGTGGAACCTAGATGGTATTTGGTAACGGGGGCTCACTACCTCAAGAAATTGTCTAGTTCCCTGTGAACTAACGGCGGATACCGGACGCACGTCTAACACCAACATAGTTGTCAAGGCCTCAGTTATCCGCTTTGCAACAGGATGACTGCTGTGATATTTCATCTTCCTCGCAAAGGACTGTTGGACAGTCAATTGCTTGGTGGAAGTAGTAAAAGTGGGCTTACGACTTCCCCTCTGGGATGACCATCGACTCCCAGCAGCAACAACAGCAGCGCCAGCAGCAGTAGGCGTTACACGCAAGGATGCATCGGAGGAATCCCAGGCAGGAGAGGACTCGTCAGAATTGCCAGTGACATGGCCTGCAGGACTATTGGCATTCCTGGGGAAGGAGGAAATTGACACTGAGGGAGTTGGTGGGGTGGTTTGCGTGAGCTTGGTTACAAGAGGAAGGGATTTACTGGTCAGTGGACTGCTTCCGCTGTCGCCCAAAGTTTTTGAACTTGTCACTGACTTATGATGAATGCGCTGCAGGTGACGTATAAGGGAGGATGTTCCGAGGTGGTTAACGTCCTTACCCCTACTTATTACAGCTTGACAAAGGCAACACACGGCTTGACACCTGTTGTCCGCATTTCTGTTGAAATACTTCCACACCGAAGAGCTGATTTTTTTGGTATTTTCACCAGGCATGTCAATGGCCATATTCCTCCCACGGACAACAGGTGTCTCCCCGGGTGCCTGACTTAAACAAACCACCTCACCATCAGAATCCTCCTGGTCAATTTCCTCCCCAGCGCCAGCAACACCCATATCCTCCTCATCCTGGTGTACTTCAACACTGACATCTTCAATCTGACTATCAGGAACTGGACTGCGGGTGCTCCTTCCAGCACTTGCAGGGGGCGTGCAAATGGTGGAAGGCGCATGCTCTTCACGTCCAGTGTTGGGAAGGTCAGGCATCGCAACCGACACAATTGGACTCTCCTTGTGGATTTGGGATTTCGAAGAACGCACAGTTCTTTGCTGTGCTTTTGCCAGCTTGAGTCGTTTCATTTTTCTAGCGAGAGGCTGAGTGCTTCCATCCTCATGTGAAGCTGAACCACTAGCCATGAACATAGGCCAGGGCCTCAGCCGTTCCTTGCCACTCCATGTGGTAAATGGCATATTGGCAAGTTTACGCTTCTCCTCCGACAATTTTATTTTAGATTTTGGAGTCCTTTTTTTACTGATATTTGGTGTTTTGGATTTTACATGCTCTGTACTAAGACATTGGGCATCGGCCTTGGCAGACGACGTTGATGGCATTTCATCGTCTCGGCCATGACTAGTGGCAGCAGCTTCAGCACGAGGTGGAAGTGGATCTTGATCTTTCCCTATTTTTGGAACCTCAACATTTTTGTTCTCCATATTTTAATAGGCACAACTAAAAGGCACCTCAGGTAAACAATGGAGATGGATGGATACTAGTATACTTATGGATGGACGAGCGACTGCCGACACAGAGGTAGCTACAGCCGTGGACTACCGTACTGTGTCTGCTGCTAATATAGACTGGATGATAATGAGATGAAATTAATATATATATATATAATATCACTAGTACTGCAGCCGGACAGGTATATATATTTATTATGTAATGACTGATGACGGACCTGCTGGACACTGTCAGCTCAGCACCGCAGACTGCTACAGTAAGCTACTATAGTAGTATGTATCAAGAAGAAAGAAGAAAAAAAAACCACGGGTAGGTGGTATACAATTATGGATGGACGAGCGACTGCCGACACAGAGGTAGCTACAGCCGTGGACTACCGTACTGTGTCTGCTGCTAATATAGACTGGATGATAATGAGATGAAATTAATATATATATATATAATATCACTAGTACTGCAGCCGGACAGGTATATATATTTATTATGTAATGACGGACCTGCTGGACACTGTCAGCTCAGCACCGCAGACTGCTACATGAAGCTACTATAGTAGTATGTATCAAGAAGAAAGAAAAAAAAAAACCACGGGTAGGTGGTATACAATTATGGATGGACGAGCGACTGCCGACACAGAGGTAGCTACAGCCGTGGACTACCGTACTGTGTCTGCTGCTAATATAGACTGGATGATAATGAGATGAAATTAATATATATATATATATATATATATATAATATCACTAGTACTGCAGCCGGACAGGTATATATATTTATTATGTAATGACTGATGACGGACCTGCTGGACACTGTCAGCTCAGCACCGCAGACTGCTACAGTAAGCTACTATAGTAGTATGTATCAAGAAGAAAGTAAAAAAAAAAACCACGGGTAGGTGGTATACAATTATGGATGGACGAGCGACTGCCGACACAGAGGTAGCTACAGCCGTGGACTACCGTACTGTGTCTGCTGCTAATATAGACTGGATGATAATGAGATGAAATTAATATATATATATATAATATCACTAGTACTGCAGCCGGACAGGTATATATATTTATTATGTAATGACGGACCTGCTGGACACTGTCAGCTCAGCACCGCAGACTGCTACATGAAGCTACTATAGTAGTATGTATCAAGAAGAAAGAAAAAAAAAAAAACCACGGGTAGGTGGTATACAATTATGGATGGACGAGCGACTGCCGACACAGAGGTAGCTACAGCCGTGGACTACCGTACTGTGTCTGCTGCTAATATAGACTGGATGATAATGAGATGAAATTAATATATATATATATAATATCACTAGTACTGCAGCCGGACAGGTATATATATTTATTATGTAATGACTGATGACGGACCTGCTGGACACTGTCAGCTCAGCACCGCAGACTGCTACAGTAAGCTACTATAGTAGTATGTATCAAGAAGAAAGAAAAAAAAAAAACCACGGGTAGGTGGTATACAATTATGGATGGACGAGCGACTGCCGACACAGAGGTAGCTACAGCCGTGGACTACCGTACTGTGTCTGCTGCTAATATAGACTGGATGATAATGAGATGAAATTAATATATATATATATATATATATATATATATATAATATCACTAGTACTGCAGCCGGACAGGTATATATATTTATTATGTAATGACTGATGACGGACCTGCTGGACACTGTCAGCTCAGCACCGCAGACTGCTACAGTAAGCTACTATAGTAGTATGTATCAAGAAGAAAGAAAAAAAAAACCACGGGTAGGTGGTATACAATTATATATATATATACAATTATATATATATATTAAACTGGTGGTGATTAATTAAACTGGTGGTCAAGTCACTGGTCACACTATCAGCAACTTGCAAGTAGTACTCCTAAGCAGACAATCACAATATACTGGTGGTCAGTGTGGTCACAATGGCAGTTTGGCACTCTGGCAGCAAAAGTGTGCACTGTACGTTAAAATATGTACTCTTGCTCTCAGACTCTAACTGCTCCCCACTGTCTCCCCCACAAGTCAGATATACAGTCACACTATCACTTCATCAAGTAGTAGTACTCCTAATGCTCCCCAAAATTACTAAATACTGTGTCTCTCTCTACTCTAGTCTCTTCTCTATAAACGGAGAGGACGCCAGCCACGTCCTCTCCCTATCAATCTCAATGCACGTGTGAAAATGGCGGCGACGCGCGGCTCCTTATATAGAATCCGAGTCTCGCGAGAATCCGACAGCGGGATGATGACGTTCGGGCGCGCTCGGGTTAACCGAGCAAGGCGGGAGGATCCGAGTCGCTCGGACCCGTGAGAAAAAAGCTGAAGTTCGGGCGGGTTCGGATTCCGAGGAACCGAACCCGCTCATCACTAGTGTATGCAAGGTTATTGACAGGAAGCAGGCATTTGGGGGTGGTAACTGGCCGTTTTCTGAGAGTGTCAAGAAAAATGCAGGCGTTCCCAAGCGTTTTCAGGGCAGTTGTGTGACGTCAGGTCCGGCCCCGATCAGCCTGTTTATATTGCACTGTAGGAGTAAGTCCTGGGCTAAGCACAGACTGGAAAAATCATTAGATGGTGAGTGAGTTGCGAATGGATTTGCAGCTGGCCGGTGTTTGCAAAGCTCTTCACACAGCGTATGCAGACTTGCACTGCTTGGATTTTCACTCTGGCTAGGTGGAGACTATCTGATCGCAAACCTCTACAAAGGAGTGATCAGGTCTGAATTAGGTCCATAGAACGACTGAACGATATATCTTGCATCGTTTGGTTGTTAGATTGTTAACAGGATATATATAACTTTGGTAGTGCGTAGCTGCAGGATAAACACTGCAGCTATTTGAATGCGTACCTAAATCTTTCCAGATCACGCCATTTTTTAAATAATAGACATTGGCCCTCATTCCGAGTTGTTCGCTCGGTAATTTTCTTCGCATTGCAGTGATTTTCCGCTAATTGCGCATGCGCAATGTTCGCACTGCGACTGCGCCAAGTAAATTTGCTAAGAAGTTTGGTATTTTACTCACGGCATTACGAGGTTTTTTCTTCGTTCTGGTGATCGGAGTGTGATTGACAGGATGTGGGTGTTTCTGGGCGGAAACTGGCCGTTTTATGGGAGTGTGTGAAAAAACGCTGCCGTTTCTGGGAAAAACGCGGGAGTGGCTGAAGAAACGGGGGAGTGTCTGGGCGAACGCTGGGTGTGTTTGTGACGTCAAACCAGGAACGACAAGCACTGAACTGATCGCATTGGAAGAGTAAGTCTCGAGCTACTCAGAAACTGCTTAGAAATTTCTATTCGCAATTTTGAGAATCTTTCGTTCGCAATTTTGCTAAGCTAAGATTCACTCCCAGTAGGCGGCGGCTTAGCGTGTGCAATGCTGCTAAAAGCAGCTTGCGAGCGAACAATTCGGAATGAGGGCCATTGTTTCTATTGATCATTTAACATCTCTTTGTTATCATAAATTCTTTGAAAGAGGTTGCACTCACAGTCGTTTTATATTTGTGTATTGTACTATTTCAGAGAATAATAAAATCAGAACAGACACCTAGAAACAAACTCAGAATTTATGACTGGCAGGAATCTATTAATTATATCACTAGTTTGTGAAGCACCAGCTTGTAAATCAGCACTGTACATTAATTTGATGCTGATACAGATAATACTTGCTACTTTAAAAAAAGCATTTCAGGGAGATTGTGATATCCACACGTATGAGCATGGCATTGTACACTATGTAGACCAGTGGGTCCCAACCTCGGTCCTCAAGTACCCCCAAAAGTTCATGTTTTCCAGGTCACCTAGCAGTTGAACAGGTGCAGGGCTGTAACTAGGTGTGTGCCGATGGTGCCTTGCCCACAGCGCAACTGCACTGAGGGCGCACCATCAGGTAACACACCCCCACGTACTGTACGAGCATTTTAGTTATGCTGTCTGCCGGCACCTGTGTCCCGCCACCTCTGCCTCTGTAAGGGATGGGGAGCGGTTGCGCAGGACACAGCCCAGTCCCCCATGCGGAAACTCCTCCTGTGACACCTGCCGCCGCTGCAAAGCAGAGGGAGCGGGAGGGAGAGCTGCCTGTTGCTGTATAGGAGCCGCTGCTGCCTCAGCTAATTCCTCCTGTGAGACCCGCTGCCGCTGCAAAAGAGAGGCAGCGGGTCTCACAGGAGGAATTAGCTGAGGCAGCGGCAGCTCCTATATGGCAACAGGTGGCTCAGTAGCGCTCCCTCTCCTCCTCCTTTGCAGCGGCGGCAGGTATCACAGGAGGAATTAGCTGAGGTCCTTAACTAATTCCTCCTGTGAGACCTGCCGCCGCTGCAAAGGAGGAGGAGAGGGAGCGCTACTGAGCCACCTGTTGCCGTATAGGAGCCGCCGCTGCCTCAGCTAATTCCTCCTGTGATACCCGCCGCCACTGCAAAGGAGGAGGAGAGGGAGCGCCATTGAAGCCACCTGCAGACCCTGCTGCCGTTTGACCCGCCTCTGCTGATGACGCCTGTTAGACCCACCACTGCATCAGCAATGGAGTAGGAGTGGGAGCGCCTGTAGAACAGTGTCTTCACCTGTCAGGTTGCCGGATCGCCCCCACAGGTGACAACACACACACACTTACACACACTCTCCCTGCCTAATGTGACACACACACACACTCCACGTCTAATGTGACACACACACACTCTCCACGCCTAATGTGACACACACACACATAAACACACACACTCTCCTCGCCTAATGTGACATACAAACACACTCTCCCTGCCTAATGTGAAAAATGGGGCTCTGTTGCTGTAATATATAATAAAGGGGGACTCTGCTGCCTAATGTGTAAAAAGGGGGGAGTCTGCTGCCTTAATGTGTAAAAGGGGGACTCTATGTGCCTAATGTGTAAAAGGGGACTCTACCTGCCGTACTGTGTAAAAGGGGGACTCTGCCTGCCGTAATGTGTAAAAGGGGGACTTTACGTGCCATACTGTGTAAAAAGGGGACTCCACGTGCCTAATGTGTAAAAGGGGACTCTACCTGCCGTACTGTGTAAAAGGGAGCTATGTGGCCACACCCCTTCCCCATGAAGCCACAGCTGTATATTTTTGGCGCGCGCCTACGACGCGCATTGGCCCTGTTTTATATTTGCTGTTTCTTGCACACAGCGCTAAAATGTCTAGTTACGGCACTGAACAGGTGTATTCATTACTCACTGACACATTTTAAAAGACCCACAGGTGGAGCAAATTATTTCACTTGCAATCCTGTGAGGAGACATGGAAAACATGAACTATTGGGGTTACTTTAGGACCGAGGTTGGAAACACTGATGTAGACAAGTGATTGGACACAGACATCAAGTTGACGTTAATACTTTGTAGGTCCACCACGTGCAGGGGAAGACACCCTTCTTGGTAAACTGTCCACAAGTTCTTGGACAACAGCAAGCAGTATACTGTTTTTTTCCATTCCGCCTTAAGTACAGTTACCAACTGTGAGAATGAAGAAGGTCGAGTTGGTCTAGAATGCGGGTGTGAATTATTAGATCTACACTAAAAAGGCCTATAGTCAATAGGTTTACCACTAATGGTAGACATGTATTAGGTCGACAGGGTCAAAAGATCGACATAGAATAGGTAGACAGTAGGAATGGTTGACAGGGTGTTTTGTCACTTTTCTGCCACAAACAAGCCCCATTAGTGTACTGTGTCCCCTTGCATGACTCGCTACGCTCGCCATTCTTCGGGCAAGGTTACTATTCCCAATCGTAGTCCATGTGGATGGTAAAGTATAAAAAAACAGTTGAATAAAAATGGGGAAAGAAATCCAAAACTGTTTACCATATGCGTGTTGACCATTGTATGTTGACCTTTTCACTCTGTTGAACTGTCAACCTTTTACATGTCTACCTTTTGACTATGTCAACCTTTTCTCCGTCGACCTAATGCATGTCTACCATTAGTGGTAGACCTATTGACTGTAGACCTTTTTAATGTAGATCAATAGTCCGGATACCCAAGAATGCACCCGTCGCTCCAATTCATCCCAGAGGCTCTCAATGGAGTTAAGACCTGGACTCTGAGTTGGCCAGTCCATCGGGTTACTGAATTCTCTGTATACCAGCATCGCCCTGGAAACATGACACTGTGCAGCCTACGATGATCCCCTTTTCAGACTCAGTTAGCTCCTTCCAGCAAGCCATTCCATTAGCAAATGATCTAATCAGCACCTCTTCTACCCGTTTTATACCGTACCTTCCTGAATACGTTTCTGATGCAGGAGCATACCAATTCGCCTGCGCACAGGAGGGCGATTCCAATCACTTTCACCTATATGGTGTAGTGGACATGTACTGCTGTGCCTGAGAACCGTATTATAAAAATAACTTACATACGTAAGCGAGACCCAAATCAGTGAGATCTACTTGTTGAAAAAAAACATACTGATACTTTTCAGGGCTTGTTTCTTGTATTGTGTTCTACTCACAAGTGGTTACGTATAAGAGGCCACAAGAAGCCTTAAATGAAAATGCATGTATCCATAGGTAACGTTGTGACTTAAAACCAATGCAGGGAATGGCACAGATGATAACATTTAAAAGTATATCTCTCTTTTTTTCTAAAAATAAAACAGCTACATAATAGAGATGAGCGGGTTCGGTTTCTCTGAATCCGAACCCGCCCGAACTTCATGGTTTTTTTCACGGGTCCGAGCAGACTCGGATCCTCCCGCCTTGCTCGGTTAACCCGAGCGCGCCCGAACGTCATCATGACGCTGTCGGATTCTCGCGAGACTCGGATTCTATATAAGGAGCCGCGCGTCGCCGCCATTTTCACACGTGCATTGAGATTGATAGGGAGAGGACGTGGCTGGCGTCCTCTCCATTTAGATTAGAAGAGAGAGAGAGAGAGAGATTGACCTGATTTACTGGAGTTTAGGAGTACTGTAGAAGTGTAGAGAGTGCAGAGTTTACTAGTGACTGACCACAGTGACCACCAGACAGTGCAGTTTTATTTAATATATCCGTTCTCTGCCTGAAAAAAACGATACACACAGTGACTCAGTCACATACCATATCTGTGTGCACTGCTCAGCCCAGTGTGCTGCATCATCTATGTATATATATCTGACTGTGCTCAGCTCACACAGCTTATAATTGTGGGGGAGACTGGGGAGCACTGCAGTGCCAGTTATAGGTTATAGCAGGAGCCAGGAGTACATATTATATTAAAATTAAACAGTGCACACTTTTGCTGCAGGAGTGCCACTGCCAGTGTGACTGACCAGTGACCTGACCACACTGACCACCAGTATAGTTAGTAGTATACTATATTGTGATTGCCTGAAAAAGTTAAACACTCGTCGTGTGACTTCACTTGTGTGGTGTTTTTTTTTTTATTCTATAAAAAACTCATTCTGCTGACAGACAGTGTCCAGCAGGTCCGTCATTATATAATATATACCTGTCCGGCTGCAGTAGTGATATATATATATTTTTTATATCATTATTTATCATCCAGTCGCAGCAGACACAGTACGGTAGTTCACGGCTGTAGCTACCTCTGTGTCGGCACTCGGCAGTCCATCCATAATTGTATACCACCTACCCGTGTTTTTTTTTTCTTTCTTCTTTATACATACATACTACTACATCTCTTTATCAACCAGTCTATATTAGCAGCAGACACAGTACAGTACGGTAGTCCACGGCTGTAGCTACCTCTGTGTCGGCACTCGGCAGTCCGTCCATAATTGTATACCACCTACCCGTGCTTTTTTTTTCTTTCTTCTTTATACATACATACTACTACATCTCTTTATCAACCAGTCTATATTAGCAGCAGACACAGTACAGTACGGTAGTTCACGGCTGTAGCTACCTCTGTGTCGGCACTCGGCAGTCCGTCCATAATTGTATACCACCTACCCGTGGTTTTTTTTTCTTTCTTCTTTATACATACATACTACTACATCTCTTTATCAACCAGTCTATATTAGCAGCAGACACAGTACAGTACGGTAGTCCACGGCTGTAGCTACCTCTGTGTCGGCACTCGGCAGTCCGTCCATAATTGTATACCACCTACCCGTGGTTTTTTTTTCTTTCTTTTTTATACATACATACTACTACATCTCTATATCAACCAGTCTATATTAGCAGCAGACACAGTACAGTACGGTAGTTCACGGCTGTAGCTACCTCTGTGTCGGCACTCGGCAGTCCGTCCATAATTGTATACCACCTACCCGAGGTTTTTTTTTCTTTCTTCTTTATACATACATACTACTACATCTCTTTATCAACCAGTCTATATTAGCAGCAGACACAGTACAGTACGGTAGTCCACGGCTGTAGCTACCTCTGTGTCGGCACTCGGCAGTCCGTCCATAATTGTATACCACCTACCCGTGGTTTTTTTTTCTTTCTTCTTTATACATACATACTACTACATCTCTTTATCAACCAGTCTATATTAGCAGCAGACACAGTACAGTACGGTAGTTCACGGCTGTAGCTACCTCTGTGTCGGCACTCGGCAGTCCGTCCATAATTGTATACCACCTACCCGTGGTTTTTTTTTCTTTCTTCTTTATACATACATACTACTACATCTCTTTATCAACCAGTCTATATTAGCAGCAGACACAGTACAGTACGGTAGTCCACGGCTGTAGCTACCTCTGTGTCGGCACTCGGCAGTCCGTCCATAATTGTATACCACCTACCCGTGGTTTTTTTTTCTTTCTTCTTTATACATACATACTACTACATCTCTTTATCAACCAGTCTATATTAGCAGCAGACACAGTACAGTACGGTAGTTCACGGCTGTAGCTACCTCTGTGTCGGCACTCGGCAGTCCGTCCATAATTGTATACCACCTACCCGATGTTTTTTTTTCTTTCTTCTTTATACATACATACTACTACATCTCTTTATCAACCAGTCTATATTAGCAGCAGACACAGTACAGTACGGTAGTCCACGGCTGTAGCTACCTCTGTGTCGGCACTCGGCAGTCCGTCCATAATTGTATACCACCTACCCGAGGTTTTTTTTTCTTTCTTCTTTATACATACATACTACTACATCTCTTTATCAACCAGTCTATATTAGCAGCAGACACAGTACAGTACGGTAGTTCACGGCTGTAGCTACCTTTGTGTCGGCACTCGGCAGTCCGTCCATAATTGTATACCACCTACCCGTGGTTTTTTTTTCTTTCTTCTTTATACATACATACTACTACATCTCTTTATCAACCAGTCTATATTAGCAGCAGACACAGTACAGTACGGTAGTCCACGGCTGTAGCTACCTCTGTGTCGGCACTCGGCAGTCCGTCCATAATTGTATACCACCTACCCGTGGTTTTTTTTCTTTCTTCTTTATACATACATACTACTACATCTCTTTATCAACCAGTCTATATTAGCAGCAGACACAGTACAGTACGGTAGTTCACGGCTGTAGCTACCTCTGTGTCGGCACTCGGCAGTCCGTCCATAATTGTATACCACCTACCCGAGGTTTTTTTTTCTTTCTTCTTTATACATACATACTACTACATCTCTTTATCAACCAGTCTATATTAGCAGCAGACACAGTACAGTACGGTAGTCCACGGCTGTAGCTACCTCTGTGTCGGCACTCGGCAGTCCGTCCATAATTGTATACCACCTACCCGAGGTTTTTTTTTCTTTCTTCTTTATACATACATACTACTACATCTCTTTATCAACCAGTCTATATTAGCAGCAGACACAGTACAGTACGGTAGTTCACGGCTGTAGCTACCTCTGTGTCGGCACTCGGCAGTCCGTCCATAATTGTATACCACCTACCCGTGGTTTTTTTTTCTTTCTTCTTTATACATACATACTACTACATCTCTTTATCAACCAGTCTATATTAGCAGCAGACACAGTACAGTACGGTAGTCCACGGCTGTAGCTACCTCTGTGTCGGCACTCGGCAGTCCGTCCATAATTGTATACTAGTATCCATCCATCTCCATTGTTTACCTGAGGTGCCTTTTAGTTGTGCCTATTAAAATATGGAGAACAAAAATGTTGAGGTTCCAAAATTAGGGAAAGATCAAGATCCACTTCCACCTCGTGCTGAAGCTGCTGCCACTAGTCATGGCCGAGACGATGAAATGCCAGCAACGTCGTCTGCCAAGGCCGATGCCCAATGTCATAGTACAGAGCATGTCAAATCCAAAACACCAAATATCAGTAAAAAAAGGACTCCAAAACCTAAAATAAAATTGTCGGAGGAGAAGCGTAAACTTGCCAATATGCCATTTACCACACGGAGTGGCAAGGAACGGCTGAGGCCCTGGCCTATGTTCATGGCTAGTGGTTCAGCTTCACATGAGGATGGAGGCACTCAGCCTCTCGCTAGAAAAATGAAAAGACTCAAGCTGGCAAAAGCAGTAGCACCGCAAAGAACTGTGCGTTCTTCGAAATCCCAAATCCACAAGGAGAGTCCAATTGTGTCGGTTGCGATGCCTGACCTTCCCAACACTGGACGTGAAGAGCATGCGCCTTCCACCATTTGCACGCCCCCTGCAAGTGCTGGAAGGAGCACCCGCAGTCCAGTTCCTGATAGTCAGATTGAAGATGTCAGTGTTGAAGTACACCAGGATGAGGAGGATATGGGTGTTGCTGGCGCTGGGGAGGAAATTGACCAGGAGGATTCTGATGGTGAGGTGGTTTGTTTAAGTCAGGCACCCGGGGAGACACCTGTTGTCCGTGGGAGGAATATGGCCGTTGACATGCCTGGTGAAAATACCAAAAAAATCAGCTCTTCGGTGTGGAGGTATTTCAACAGAAATGCGGACAACAGGTGTCAAGCCGTGTGTTCCCTTTGTCAAGCTGTAATAAGTAGGGGTAAGGATGTTAACCACCTCGGAACATCCTCCCTTATACGTCACCTGCAGCGCATTCATAATAAGTCAGTGACAAGTTCAAAAACTTTGGGTGACAGCGGAAGCAGTCCACTGACCAGTAAATCCCTTCCTCTTGTAACCAAGCTCACGCAAACCACCCCACCAACTCCCTCAGTGTCAATTTCCTCCTTCCCCAGGAATGCCAATAGTCCTGCAGGCCATGTCACTGGCAATTCTGATGATTCCTCTCCTGCCTGGGATTCCTCCGATGCATCCTTGCGTGTAACGCCTACTGCTGCTGGCGCTGCTGTTGTTGCTGCTGGGAGTCGATGGTCATCCCAGAGGGGAAGTCGTAAGACCACTTTTACTACTTCCACCAAGCAATTGACTGTCCAAGAGTCCTTTGCGAGGAAGATGAAATATCACAGCAGTCATCCTACTGCAAAGCGGATAACTGAGGCCTTGGCATCCTGGGTGGTGAGAAACGTGGTTCCGGTATCCATCATTACTGCAGAGCCAACTAGAGACTTGTTGGAGGTACTGTGTCCCCGGTACCAAATACCATCTAGGTTCCATTTCTCTAGGCAGGCGATACCGAAAATGTACACAGACCTCAGAAAAAGAGTCACCAGTGTCCTAAAAAATGCAGCTGTACCCAATGTCCACTTAACCACGGACATGTGGACAAGTGGAGCAGGGCAGGGTCAGGACTATATGACTGTGACAGCCCACTGGGTAGATGTATGGACTCCCGCCGCAAGAACAGCAGCGGCGGCACCAGTAGCAGCATCTCGCAAACGCCAACTCTTTCCTAGGCAGGCTACGCTTTGTATCACCGCTTTCCAGAATACGCACACAGCTGAAAACCTCTTACGGCAACTGAGGAAGATCATCGCGGAATGGCTTACCCCAATTGGACTCTCCTGTGGATTTGTGGCATCGGACAACGCCAGCAATATTGTGTGTGCATTAAATATGGGCAAATTCCAGCACGTCCCATGTTTTGCACATACCTTGAATTTGGTGGTGCAGAATTATTTAAAAAACGAGAGGGGCGTGCAAGAGATGCTGTCGGTGGCCAGAAGAATTGCGGGACACTTTCGGCGTACAGGCACCACGTACAGAAGACTGGAGCACCACCAAAAACTACTGAACCTGCCCTGCCATCATCTGAAGCAAGAAGTGGTAGCGAGGTGGAATTCAACCCTCTATATGCTTCAGAGGTTGGAGGAGCAGCAAAAGGCCATTCAAGCCTATACAATTGAGCACGATATAGGAGGTGGAATGCACCTGTCTCAAGCGCAGTGGAGAATGATTTCAACGTTGTGCAAGGTTCTGCTGCCCTTTGAACTTGCCACACGTGAAGTCAGTTCAGACACTGCCAGCCTGAGTCAGGTCATTCCCCTCATCAGGCTTTTGCAGAAGAAGCTGGATACATTGAAGGAGGAGCTAACACGGAGCGATTCCGCTAGGCATGTGGGACTTGTGGATGGAGCCCTTAATTCGCTTAACAAGGATTCACGGGTGGTCAAACTGTTAAAATCAGAGCACTACATTTTGGCCACCATGCTCGATCCTAGATTTAAAGCCTACCTTGGATCTCTCTTTCCGGCAGACACAAGTCTGCTGGGGTTGAAAGACCTGCTGGTGAGAAAATTGTCAAGTCAAGCGGAACGCGACCTGTCAACATCTCCTCCTTCACATTCTCCCGCAACTGGGGGTGCGAGGAAAAGGCTCAGAATTCCGAGCCCACCCGCTGGCGGTGATGCAGGGCAGTCTGGAGCGACTGCTGATGCTGACATCTGGTCCGGACTGAAGGACCTGACAACGATTACGGACATGTCGTCTACTGTCACTGCATATGATTCTCTCACCATTGAAAGAATGGTGGAGGATTATATGAGTGACCGCATCCAAGTAGGCACGTCACACAGTCCATACTTATACTGGCAGGAAAAAGAGGCAATTTGGAGGCCCTTGCACAAACTGGCTTTATTCTACCTAAGTTGCCCTCCCACAAGTGTGTACTCCGAAAGAGTGTTTAGTGCCGCCGCTCACCTTGTCAGCAATCGGCGTACGAGGTTACATCCAGAAAATGTGGAGAAGATGATGTTCATTAAAATGAATTGTAATCAATTCCTCCGCGGAGACATTGACCAGCAGCAATTGCCTCCACAAAGTACACAGGGAGCTGAGATGGTGGATTCCAGTGGGGACGAATTGATAATCTGTGAGAAGGGGGATGTACACGGTGATATATCGGAGGATGATGATGAGGTGGACATCTTGCCTCTGTAGAGCCAGTTTGTGCAAAGAGAGATTAATTGCTTCTTTTTTGGGGGGGGTCCAAACCAACCCGTCATATCAGTCACAGTCGTGTGGCAGACCCTGTCACTGAAATGATGGGTTAGTTAAAGTGTGCATGTCCTGTTTTGTTTATACAACATAAGGGTGGGTGGGAGGGCCCAAGGACAATTCCATCTTGCACCTCTTTTTTCTTTTATTTTTCTTTGCGTCATGTGCTGTTTGGGGAGGGTTTTTTGGAAGGGACATCCTGCGTGACACTGCAGTGCCACTCCTAAATGGGCCCGGTGTTTGTGTCGGCCACTAGGGTCGCTTATCTTACTCACACAGTCAGCTACCTCATTGCGCCTCTTTTTTTCTTTGCGTCATGTGTTGTTTGGGGAGGGTTTTTTGGAAGGGCCATCCTGCGTGACACTGCAGTGCCACTCCTAGATGGGCCCGGTGTTTGTGTCGGCCACTAGGGTCGCTAATCTTACTCACACAGCTACCTCATTGCGCCTCTTTTTTTCTTTGCGTCATGTGCTGTTTGGGGAGGGTTTTTTGGAAGGGACATCCTGCGTGACACTGCAGTGCCACTCCTAAATGGGCCCGGTGTTTGTGTCGGCCACTACGGTCGCTAATCTTACTCACACAGCTACCTCATTGCGCCTCTTTTTTTCTTTGCGTCATGTGCTGTTTGGGGAGGGTTTTTTGGAAGGGACATCCTACGTGACACTGCAGTGCCACTCCTAGATGGGCCCGGTGTTTGTGTCGGCCACTAGGGTCGCTAATCTTACTCACACAGCTACCTCATTGCGCCTCTTTTTTTCTTTGCGTCATGTGCTGTTTGGGGAGGGTTTTTTGGAAGGGACATCCTGCGTGACACTGCAGTGCCACTCCTAAATGGGCCCGGTGTTTGTGTCGGCCACTACGGTCGCTAATCTTACTCACACAGCTACCTCATTGCGCCTCTTTTTTTCTTTGCGTCATGTGCTGTTTGGGGAGGGTTTTTTGGAAGGGACATCCTGCGTGACACTGCAGTGCCACTCCTAGATGGGCCCGGTGTTTGTGTCGGCCACTAGGGTCGCTTATCTTACTCACACAGTCAGCTACCTCATTGCGCCTCTTTTTTTCTTTGCGTCATGTGCTGTTTGGGGAGGGTTTTTTGGAAGGGCCATCCTGCGTGACACTGCAGTGCCACTCCTAGATGGGCCCGGTGTTTGTGTCGGCCACTACGGTCGCTAATCTTACTCACACAGCTACCTCATTGCGCCTCTTTTTTTCTTTGCGTCATGTGCTGTTTGGGGAGGGTTTTTTGGAAGGGACATCCTGCGTGACACTGCAGTGCCACTCCTAGATGGGCCCGGTGTTTGTGTCGGCCACTAGGGTCGCTAATCTTACTCACACAGCTACCTCATTGCGCCTCTTTTTTTATTTGCGTCATGTGCTGTTTGGGGAGGGTTTTTTGGAAGGGACATCCTGCGTGACACTGCAGTGCCACTCCTAAATGGGCCCGGTGTTTGTGTCGGCCACTAGGGTCGCTAATCTTACTCACACAGCTACCTCATTGCGCCTCTTTTTTTCTTTGCGTCATGTGCTGTTTGGGGAGGGTTTTTTGGAAGGGACATCCTGCGTGACACTGCAGTGCCACTCCTAGATGGGCCAGGTGTTTGTGTCGGCCACTAGGGTCGCTTAGCTTAGTCATCCAGCGACCTCGGTGCAAATTTTAGGACTAAAAATAATATTGTGAGGTGTGAGGTATTCAGAATAGACTGAAAATGAGTGGAAATTATGGTTTTTGAGGTTAATAATAATATGGGATCAAAATGACCCCCAAATTCTATGATTTAAGCTGTTTTTTAGGGGGTTTTGAAAAAAAACACCCGAATCCAAAACACACCCGAATCCGACAAAAAAAATTCGGTGAGGTTTTGCCAAAACGCGGTCGAACCCAAAACACGGCCGCGGAACCGAACCCAAAACCAAAACACAAAACCCGAAAAATTTCAGGCGCTCATCACTACTACTTAATGGAGATATGGTACAATCAGGGGGATAACTAGACTCTTCAGGATGTGAGGGAGATTGATGCTATTTCAGGGAGTCTATATGACAATGGGGGTAATTATGAGTTGATCGCAGCAGGAATTTTGTTAGCAGTTGGGCAAAACCATGTGCATTGCAGGGGAGGCAGAAAGAGTTAGATTTGGGTGGGTTATTTTGTTTCTGTGCAGGGTAAATACTGGCTGCTTTATTTTTACACTGCAAATTAGATTGCAGATTGAACACACCACACCCAAATCTAACTCTCTCTGCACATGTTAAATCTGCCTCCCCTGCAGTGCACATGGGGGGTCATTCCGAGTTGTTCGCTCGCAAGCTGCTTTTAGCAGCTTTGCACACGCTAAGCCGTCGCCTACTTGGAGTGAATCTTAGCTTATCAAAATTGCGAACGAAAGATTAGCAGAATTGCGAATAGACACTTCTTAGCAGTTTCAGACTTACTCGGCATCTGCGATCAGTTCAGTCAGTTTCGTTCCTGGTTTGACGTCACAAACACACCCAGCGTTCGCCCAGACACTCCTCCGTTTCTCCAGCCACTCCCGCGTTTTTCCCAGAAACGGTAGCGTTTTTTCGTACACACCCATAAAACGGCCAGTTTCCGCCCAGAAACACCCACTTCCTGTCAATCACAATACGATCCCCAGAACGAAGAAAAAACCTCGTAATGCTGTGAGTAAAATACCTAACTGCATAGCAAATTTACTTGGCGCAGTCGCACTGCGGACATTGCGCATGCGCATTAGCGACTAATCGCTCCGTTGCGAGAAAAAAATACCGAGCGAACAACTCGCAATGACCCCCATGGTTTTGCCCAACTGCTAACAAATCGCTGCGATCAACTTGGAATTACATCCAATGAGGGAGTGTTGGCAAGTATGATACAGATAAATAACAATAAATGAGAGAGAAGGCAAAGTTGGCCCTGCCCAAATGAGAGGTGTGGGATACAACTGATGCACAAGCTAGCAGAATCACACTTGTAGCTGCTCGCGCTGAATATGACTTACAGTACATATGGAGAACTTATGGTGCCCATACACTTGTGAGATAATCGATGCTAACCTTCGATTTCAACCGCATCTGTGAGGGAAATCGAAGGATTGTATGCACATTTTAGGTACCTTTCTACGCGATGCGCGGGCACGCCGGTCGAATCTCACGTCTCAAGATCGTATGTGCTGCACTTAATATTTATCGAATCGCAGTGCGATCGCATATGGTTTTAAAACCACATGAGTTATATCGCACTGCGATGTGCCAGAGGCCGCTCTCACTCGGCGGTGACGTGCTGATCACGTGATTACCATGCGATCTATTGTATGATCGCATGGTGATCACTTTAGTAGTTCAGGTGCGATTTCTTCGCACCTGAATAGCCGGTGCGATGCCAGGCAATGTTGTGTCGCGGGGCATCGCACAAGTGTATGGGCAGCATTACTCGCAAGCTCTGTCCCTGCATGGGATTATTGATACATCCATGCGATGTATATAACAATCGCATTGTGAGTTTGGCTGATTTTATCATATCCCATCCTCTTCTCAAGATGCTGGTGGTGATAAATCGCCCCCTTAGTGCTTACAGTGTGCACCTGCATGTTCCGTTTTTCTGGATGTCACTACAAGTCTCAGCATGGTAGCACCTCTTATTATGTTTAAAATGAGGGTGTTCGGACCAGCCAGATTCCCCCCGCCTCTCCCCTTTACCATGAGGGTTACTCAGATATCTTATAGTCATGCAGATGATTCGATGGTACATCCTCGGACACAGCAGCAGATCACAGAAGCTGGCAATGATGGATATTTTAGCAGCTGCACTAATTGCATCCCTCTCTCTAAATCTGGTCCTATGTTGTGTATGAAATGTGTACTGTTTACTATGACCAGCCACAGCTCCTGGTGTAAACTAGGTACATACAGTATACTCCCAATATGGACGTAGGCTCACCTTTAAGGCATTTCCGTGAGAATCTAGAATTCTGATCTCTCCTGGGCTAGCAAGTTAGTAGGCAGCTCCTGGATCTGATGACTTCACCAGTAAAGTGGATGGTTCATGGTTCTCCATGTCATACCCCCAGTATGTCGCACCTGTACCTGCGCCCGGTATCTCCTGGACAGGATTTTTTTTACGTTTCGGCATTTATGCAGTATGGTAATGTTTGCTGTCAGGTGCATTTCTTTTTAACTTACCACAAATCTGCAATATCTCCTGCAAAGCGTCTATCTGAATACGTGGTTTGTGTATTTTTTCTGATTATTAAATGACCTCCGAAGTCTCCCTGTTGCTATGGTCTAGACAATCTTCTTATTTTCCCACTTATTCATCTGTAACCTCACATTCATCAAATACTGATGTAATGGCTCATGAACGCACTAGATTAAGGATGTTTACAAATACCATCATCTTTACTGTGGCATCCGCAATTATTAACCTGATAAACTTGCATATTAGCCTTGGTACAAAGAATATAAGAAAGTATTACTTCTTATAGATCAGTACTTCCCAGGTATGTAGCTAAGATTGCAAATATGCTGTATACGTTCAGGTAATGAACGGCCTCCTGCTAGGTGCTGAAAGCTGCAGTAATTACCGCGATTTGCACAATGCTTCCCAGGCATTCCTCACATGCTTCCCTAAATCCTCTTATTAAATTATATTGTTTAAAGGCACAGCCAATCCTCTGATCTAAAGAAAACGAAAATGTATCTAATATGTCATTTTTATAAACTAACATCACATACATATATTCAATACCTGCTAGATCTGAGTCCACTTTTTGTCATAATGTCTAGCACTACTTCTGATGCACATCTGTAGCACCAGAAAGAAAATACAGAAGCATTAACTGTACAAACACTAATTCACAGCTAGCTCAGTTATTTTGATTTAACCATCTGTGCTGAAGCCTGGATATAGAGATGAGCGCCTGAAATTTTTCGGGTTTTGTGTTTTGGTTTTGGGTTCGGTTCCGCGGCCGTGTTTTGGGTTCGAACGCGTTTTGGCAAAACCTCACCGAATTTTTTTTGTCTGATTCGGGTGTGTTTTGGATTCGGGTGTTTTTTTAAAAAACACTAAAAAACAGCTTAAATCATAGAATTTGGGGGTCATTTTGATCCCAAAGTATTATTAACCTCAAAAACCATAATTTACACTCATTTTCAGTCTATTCTGAATACCTCACACCTCACAATATTATTTTTAGTCCTAAAATTTGCACCGAGGTCGCTGTGTGAGTAAGATAAGCGACCCTAGTGGCCGACACAAACACCGGGCCCATCTAGGAGTGGCACTGCAGTGTCACGCAGGATGTCCCTTCCAAAAAACCCTCCCCAAACAGCACATGACGCAAAGAAAAAAAGAGGCGCAATGAGGTAGCTGTGTGAGTAAGATTAGCGACCCTAGTGGCCGACACAAACACCGGGCCCATCTAGGAGTGGCACTGCAGTGTCACGCAGGATGTCCCTTCCAAAAAACCCTCCCCAAACAGCACATGACGCAAAGAAAAAAAGAGGCGCAATGAGGTAGCTGTGTGAGTAAGATTAGCGACCCTAGTTGGCGACACAAACACCGGGCCCATCTAGGAGTGGCACTGCAGTGTCACGCAGGATGTCCCTTCCAAAAAACCCTCCCCAAACAGCACATGACGCAAAGAAAAAAAGAGGCGCAATGAGGTAGCTGTGTGAGTAAGATTAGCGACCCTAGTGGCCGACACAAACACCGGGCCCATCTAGGAGTGGCACTGCAGTGTCACGCAGGATGTCCCTTCCAAAAAACCCTCCCCAAACAGCACATGACGCAAAGAAAAAAAGAGGCGCAATGAGGTAGCTGACTGTGTGAGTAAGATTAGCGACCCTAGTGGCCGACACAAACACCGGGCCCATTTAGGAGTGGCACTGCAGTGTCACGCAGGATGTCCCTTCCAAAAAACCCTCCCCAATCAGCACATGATGCAAAGAAAAAGAAAAGAAAAAAGAGGTGCAAGATGGAATTGTCCTTGGGCCCTCCCACCCACCCTTATGTTGTATAAACAAAACAGGACATGCACACTTTAACCAACCCATCATTTCAGTGACAGGGTCTGCCACACGACTGTGACTGATATGACGGGTTGGTTTGGACCCCCCCAAAAAAGAAGCAATTAATCTCTCCTTGCACAAACTGGCTCTACAGAGGCAAGATGTCCACCTCATCATCACCCTCCGATATATCACCGTGTACATCCCCCTCCTCACAGATTATCAATTCGTCCCCACTGGAATCCACCATCTCAGCTCCCTGTGTACTTTGTGGAGGCAATTGCTGCTGGTCAATGTCTCCGCGGAGGAATTGATTATAATTCATTTTAATGAACATCATCTTCTCCACATTTTCTGGATGTAACCTCGTACGCCGATTGCTGACAAGGTGAGCGGCGGCACTAAACACTCTTTCGGAGTACACACTTGTGGGAGGGCAACTTAGGTAGAATAAAGCCAGTTTGTGCAAGGGCCTCCAAATTGCCTCTTTTTCCTGCCAGTATAAGTACGGACTGTGTGACGTGCCTACTTGGATGCGGTCACTCATATAATCCTCCACCATTCTATCAATGTTGAGAGAATCATATGCAGTGACAGTAGACGACATGTCCGTAATCGTTGTCAGGTCCTTCAGTCCGGACCAGATGTCAGCATCAGCAGTCGCTCCAGACTGCCCTGCATCACCGCCAGCGGGTGGGCTCGGAATTCTGAGCCTTTTCCTCGCACCCCCAGTTGCGGGAGAATGTGAAGGAGGAGATGTTGACAGGTCGCGTTCCGCTTGACTTGACAATTTTGTCACCAGCAGGTCTTTCAACCCCAGCAGACTTGTGTCTGCCGGAAAGAGAGATCCAAGGTAGGCTTTAAATCTAGGATTGAGCACGGTGGCCAAAATGTAGTGCTCTGATTTCAACAGATTGACCACCCGTGAATCCTTGTTAAGCGAATTAAGGGCTCCATCCACAAGTCCCACATGCCTAGCGGAATCGCTCCGTGTTAGCTCCTCCTTCAATGTCTCCAGCTTCTTCTGCAAAAGCCTGATGAGGGGAATGACCTGACTCAGGCTGGCAGTGTCTGAACTGACTTCACGTGTGGCAAGTTCAAAGGGCATCAGAACCTTGCACAACGTTGAAATCATTCTCCACTGCGCTTGAGACAGGTGCATTCCACCTACTATATCGTGCTCAATTGTATAGGCTTGAATGGCCTTTTGCTGCTCCTCCAACCTCTGAAGCATATAGAGGGTTGAATTCCACCTCGTTACCACTTCTTGCTTCAGATGATGGCAGGGCAGGTTCAGTAGTTTTTGGTGGTGCTCCAGTCTTCTGTACGTGGTGCCTGTACGCCGAAAGTGTCCCGCAATTCTTCTGGCCACCGACAGCATCTCTTGCACGCCCCTGTCGTTTTTTAAAAAATTCTGCACCACCAAATTCAAGGTATGTGCAAAACATGGGACGTGCTGGAATTTGCCCATATTTAATGCACACACAATATTGCTGGCGTTGTCCGATGCCACAAATCCACAGGAGAGTCCAATTGGGGTAAGCCATTCCGCGATGATCTTCCTCAGTTGCCGTAAGAGGTTTTCAGCTGTGTGCGTATTCTGGAAAGCGGTGATACAAAGCGTAGCCTGCCTAGGAAAGAGTTGGCGTTTGCGAGATGCTGCTACTGGTGCCGCCGCTGCTGTTCTTGCGGCGGGAGTCCATACATCTACCCAGTGGGCTGTCACAGTCATATAGTCCTGACCCTGCCCTGCTCCACTTGTCCACATGTCCGTGGTTAAGTGGACATTGGGTACAACTGCATTTTTTAGGACACTGGTGAGTCTTTTTCTGACGTCCGTGTACATTCTCGGTATCGCCTGCCAAGAGAAGTGGAACCTAGATGGTATTTGGTAACGGGGGCACACTGCCTCAATAAATTGTCTAGTTCCCTGTGAACTAACGGCGGATACCGGACGCACGTCTAACACCAACATAGTTGTCAAGGCCTCAGTTATCCGCTTTGCAGTAGGATGACTGCTGTGATATTTCATCTTCCTCGCAAAGGACTGTTGAACAGTCAATTGCTTACTGGAAGTAGTACAAGTGGGCTTACGACTTCCCCTCTGGGATGACCATCGACTCCCAGCGGCAACAACAGCAGCGCCAGCAGCAGTAGGCGTTACACGCAAGGATGCATCGGAGGAATCCCAGGCAGGAGAGGACTCGTCAGAATTGCCAGTGACATGGCCTGCAGGACTATTGGCATTCCTGGGGAAGGAGGAAATTGACACTGAGGGAGTTGGTGGGGTGGTTTGCGTGAGCTTGGTTACAAGAGGAAGGGATTTACTGGTCAGTGGACTGCTTCCGCTGTCACCCAAAGTTTTTGAACTTGTCACTGACTTATTATGAATGCGCTGCAGGTGACGTATAAGGGAGGATGTTCCGAGGTGGTTAACGTCCTTACCCCTACTTATTACAGCTTGACAAAGGGAACACACGGCTTGACACCTGTTGTCCGCATTTCTGGTGAAATACCTCCACACCGAAGAGCTGATTTTTTTGGTATTTTCACCTGGCATGTCAACGGCCATATTCCTCCCACGGACAACAGGTGTCTCCCCGGGTGCCTGACTTAAACAAACCACCTCACCATCAGAATCCTCCTGGTCAATTTCCTCCCCAGCGCCAGCAACACCCATATCCTCCTCATCCTGGTGTACTTCAACACTGACATCTTCAATCTGACTATCAGGAACTGGACTGCGGGTGCTCCTTCCAGCACTTGCAGGGGGCGTGCAAATGGTGGAAGGCGCATGCTCTTCACGTCCAGTGTTGGGAAGGTCAGGCATCGCAACCGACACAATTGGACTCTCCTTGTGGATTTGGGATTTCGAAGAATGCACAGTTCTTTGCTGTGCTGCTTTTGCCAGCTTGAGTCTTTTCATTTTTCTAGCGAGAGGCTGAGTGCTTCCATCCTCATGTGAAGCTGAACCACTAGCCATGAACATAGGCCAGGGCCTCAGCCGTTCCTTGCCACTCAGTGTCGTAAATGGCATATTGGCAAGTTTACGCTTCTCCTCCGACAATTTTATTTTAGGTTTTGGAGTCCTTTTTTTTCTGATATTTGGTGTTTTGGATTTGACATGCTCTGTACTATGACATTGGGCATCGGCCTTGGCAGACGACGTTGCTGGCATTTCATCGTCTCGGCCATGACTAGTGGCAGCAGCTTCAGCACGAGGTGGAAGTGGATCTTGATCTTTCCCTAATTTTGGAACCTCAACATTTTTGTTCTCCATATTTTAATAGGCACAACTAAAAGGCACCTCAGGTAAACAATGGAGATGGATACTAGTATACAATTATGGACTGCCTGCCGAGTGCAGACACAGAGGTAGCCACAGCCGTGAACTACCGTACTGTACTGTGTCTGCTGCTAATATAGACTGGTTGATAAAGAGATAGTATACTCGTAACTAGTATGTATGTATAAAGAAAGAAAGAAAAACCACGGTTAGGTGGTATATACAATTATGGACGGGCTGCCGAGTGCCGACACAGAGGTAGCCACAGCCGTGAACTACCGCACTGTACTGTGTCTGCTGCTAATATATAGACTGGTTGATAAAGAGATAGTATACTCGTAACTAGTATGTATGTATAAAGAAAGAAAAAAAAACCACGGTTAGGTGGTATATACAATTATGGACGGGCTGCCGAGTGCCGACACAGAGGTAGCCACAGCCGTGAACTACCGCACTGTACTGTGTCTGCTGCTAATATAGACTGGTTGATAAAGAGATAGTATACTCGTAACTAGTATGTATGTATAAAGAAAGAAAAAAAAACCACGGTTAGGTGGTATATACAATTATGGACGGGCTGCCGAGTGCCGACACAGAGGTAGCCACAGCCGTGAACTACCGCACTGTACTGTGTCTGCTGCTAATATAGACATGTTGATAAAGAGATAGTATACTCGTAACTAGTATGTATGTATAAAGAAAGAAAAAAAAACCACGGTTAGGTGGTATATACAATTATGGACGGGCTGCCGAGTGCCGACACAGAGGTAGCCACAG
The DNA here is from genome assembly GCF_028390025.1 of Pseudophryne corroboree. Lineage (NCBI taxonomy): Eukaryota > Metazoa > Chordata > Amphibia > Anura > Myobatrachidae > Pseudophryne > Pseudophryne corroboree. Next base: position 213,710,956 of record NC_086447.1, read on the forward strand.
CCGTGAACTACCGCACTGTACTGTGTCTGCTGCTAATATATAGACTGGTTGATAAAGAGATAGTATACTCGTAACTAGTATGTATGTATAAAGAAAGAAAAAAAAACCACGGTTAGGTGGTATATACAATTATGGACGGGCTGCCGAGTGCCGACACAGAGGTAGCCACAGCCGTGAACTACCGCACTGTACTGTGTCTGCTGCTAATATATAGACTGGTTGATAAAGAGATAGTATACTCGTAACTAGTATGTATGTATAAAGAAAGAAAGAAAAACCACGGTTAGGTGGTATATACAATTATGGACGGGCTGCCGAGTGCCGACACAGAGGTAGCCACAGCCGTGAACTACCGCACTGTACTGTGTCTGCTGCTAATATAGACTGGTTGATAAAGAGATAGTATACTCGTAACTAGTATGTATGTATAAAGAAAGAAAAAAAAAACACGGTTAGGTGGTATATACAATTATGGACGGGCTGCCGAGTGCCGACACAGAGGTAGCCACAGCCGTGAACTACCGCACTGTACTGTGTCTGCTGCTAATATAGACTGGTTGATAAAGAGATAGTATACTCGTAACTAGTATGTATGTATAAAGAAAGAAAAAAAAAACACGGTTAGGTGGTATATACAATTATGGACGGGCTGCCGAGTGCCGACACAGAGGTAGCCACAGCCGTGAACTACCGCACTGTACTGTGTCTGCTGCTAATATAGACTGGTTGATAAAGAGATAGTATACTCGTAACTAGTATGACTATAAAGAAAGAAAAAAAAACCACGGTTAGGTGGTATATACAATTATGGACGGGCTGCCGAGTGCCGACACAGAGGTAGCCACAGCCGTGAACTACCGCACTGTACTGTGTCTGCTGCTAATATAGACTGGTTGATAAAGAGATAGTATACTACTAATATTATATATACTGGTGGTCAGGTCACTGGTCACTAGTCACACTGGCAGTGGCACTCCTGCAGCAAAAGTGTGCACTGTTTAATTTTAATATAATATTATGTACTCCTGGCTCCTGCTATAACCTATAACTGGCACTGCAGTGCTCCCCAGTCTCCCCCACAATTATAAGCTGTGTGAGCTGAGCACAGTCAGATATATATATACATTGATGCAGCACACTGGGCTGAGCAGTGCACACAGATATGGTATGTGACTGAGTCACTGTGTGTATCGTTTTTTTCAGGCAGAGAACGGATATATTAAATAAAACAAACAACTGCACTGTCTGGTGGTCACTGTGGTCGTCAGTCACTAAACTCTGCACTCTCTTCTACAGTATCACAGCCTCAGGTCAATCTCTCTCTCTCTCTCTCAACCCTAATCTAAATGGAGAGGACGCCAGCCACGTCCTCTCCCTATCAATCTCAATGCACGTGTGAAAATGGCGGCGACGCGCGGCTCCTTATATAGAATCCGAGTCTCGCGATAGAATCCGAGCCTCGCGAGAATCCGACAGCGTCATGATGACGTTCGGGCGCGCTCGGGTTAACCGAGCAAGGCGGGAAGATCCGAGTCGCTCGGACCCGTGAAAAAAAACATGAAGTTCGGGCGGGTTCGGATTCAGAGAAACCGAACCCGCTCATCTCTAGATATCACTAAATCCTGCACTGTTAGTGTGCCTTGAGGAGAGAGGTTGGGAATGCCTGGTCTAAAGTAACAACCAATCATACCTTTGCTTTCATTTTCTAATTATACAAGTGAGATGACAGCTAGAATGGTATTGGTTGATATGAATTGCAGCATTTTTTTGTACTAGTTTTCATAAAAATGCCCTATGTTGTGTTCATTGCTAAACCTGTGCCAAATAAGTTTTATCTTTTTCTAACACTCATTGATAACTAACATCTGAGTGACACTCAATACAGAACAGAGCACTGGAGCTCATTCGGTACCATGACTTTTCTAGATAAAAACTAAGGCTCTCTGAGGGTACTCTTAACAGCGTTGTAGGCCCTGGCATAGCAATTCACTAGGGCCCCTACACACCCATTCACCAGAACCAATTTAAAAAAATCATAACGTGCTTCTCTTGTGGTCCGTCAACGTCTCTCTACATGTTTCCATACAAAGAATGTCTCCAGCCATCCACCAAACAGCATGCTGACAGCCATCCACTATCTGGCTGTAGGCTGGGCGGTAGACAAAGAATGTTGCTTCACCGCACTGATTATTTGACTACAACCCACTGCTGCTTGAAGGCCCCCAGAATTGTGGGGCCTTGAGTGTGCCTATGTGTTAAGATGACCCTGGGCTCTCTGCTATTGTATGCAGTAGCGGATCTTGCCACGGGCAAGCAGGACTTTTGCCAGGGGCGCCGCCTTCCAGAGGGCGCAGGGCGCCATCCGGAGGGCGCCGCACCAGGGCAAGATCCGCTGCTGCTGTGTGCCCCCCGCTGCCCCCTGCTGCCGCTGGCCGCTGCCCCCCTCCCCGCTACCGCTGTGAAGGGAAACTAGACGCGTACGCATCTAGTTTCCCTTCGTGGAGAGGTCCTTTACTGTGCGGTGCGCGATGACGTCATCGCGCACCGCACATCATTTCAGTCTGTACAGGGGGCGTAAATGACCACGCCCCCTGTACGAAGCCGCACCTCTTATTGCCACCCGGGGCGCACAGAGCCCCAGAACCGGCCCTGATTGTATGGTATGAAGGTTCACTTACACTTTACCAAATAGTCTTCTCAAATTTGTACTACCACCGTGGAAATGTCCCAAGCTAAAGGATTTCAACTAATTTCCAAAGTCAGAGTGATAACAAGGTTTTGGTGGGTCTCATATAAAAGAGCATTGTTATCTGTGTATGTTTGATGCAATCTCCGGACTGTTTCATCGGAACAATTGTTAGAGCCTGATTCTGAATAGGATGCAAAGTGCGACCCAGATTTACTACCTTATGCTAATGCGCGTATATGGCTGTTAAACAAATGTAATGGTGATGATCCCGTGCGCAGTAAGAGCAGTTTATCAGTAAAAACTCCTTGAAGGTCTCCTTCACCCTTCACCAAAAGTGCAAATCAAATAGAAATAATAGAGAAATTACTTAACTAGCGCTCCTTGGTAGTTTTAACTCTTTGGTGATTTCCACCAGCTTATCCTCATTGCAGAGGAAACTCGTATCAGTATGTAAATGAGGAAAAAATGAATATAGTGAAGTACAGTTTAATAGCACATATATTATATAAAAAAATTCTGGACAGAACAATTCCTAATAGATAATAAACACAAGCAGAAGCTATTATGTTGTGTTCTAAAATGCTCGGAAAGTGCATGAGTTGTTAACCCCTTCTTTATGTTTCTTAAATGCTCACCTGTTCTTATCTTCAGAGGTCTGGATGTGCGGCCCACATACCACAATCCACATGTGCATTCTATAGCATACACCACGTTAGAGGTGTTGCAAGTAATAAAATAATTTATTTTAAAATTCTCCTTGTGAATATTTAATTCCGTAGTCTTATTACATTCTGCTTTTGTTCCCCTGCAGGTGGTATTTAAATATCTGAAGAGGCAGAGCCATTGTCAATCGTTACTGGCACCTTGAAAAAGATCCTAGTGAAGGGTGGAAACGCGTTGGTGGGTGTATAGGCGTCCTGACTCCGCTCAACAGTGGTGATTACCCGGACAGCTGCTTGCCTGTGGGGAAACCCTGGGAATTCTTTCCCATGAACTCTCATGCTGTTATGAACTGTTTCATTGCAGTTCCAACACCTTTGGTAATTATCCTCTGTACTGAGTGATAGAAGGACTGCCACTGAAAGGGCTTCTGCTTGTGTTTATTATCTATTAGGAATTGTTCTGTCCAGAATATTTTAATATAATATATGTGTTATTAAACTGTACTTCACTATATTCATTTTTTCCTCATTTACATACTGATAGGAGTTTCCTCTGCAATGAGGATAAACTGGTGGAAATCATCAAAGAGTTAAAACTACCAAGGAGCGCTAGTTAAGTAATTTATCCGTTATTTCTATTTGATTTGCGTGTATATGGCTGTCTATGTTATTATCTGAGCATCCATGCTTACGGTGGCATCACCCACTGTTTTTCTGTCTGCAGCCATCATCATGATGGAATTTACAACCAACCCCGCCATACTGGGTGAAAAAGATCTCTCTGAAACATGTGTCTCATCTCTGTCCATGTGCCTCAAACCACCACAAAAGACTGGCTAGGCTCTCATGACACTCTGTGTGTCTGCACAGTGACCACTCAGTTACCACCCAAAAATGCAGAGTTCACAGACGGAGAGAAGCGGCCACGCACGGATCAAACGAAACACTCTTGTATGCTCTGTCAAGGTGAACATGCATGGTGCGGCAGAGGCTTGTTTTCAGTGCATGCGTAGGCTGCTGATAATGGTGGGGTGTGTCTGCCTTTGGACTTCTGCCCATTACAGAATAAGGTCAGTGATATCTAAATGCCTACGCACATAGCTTCATACTTGCCTACCTGACCCTCTCCATGAGGGAGAAAATGCTCTGTTCCTGGACTTTCCTGGTAATGTATGATTGCCATCACCTGTGGTGAGCTAGTTAATTGATAAGAAAGGTGTTTCACCACAGGTGATGGCAATCATACATTACCAGGAAAGTCCAGGAACAGAGCATTTTCTCCCTCATGGAGAGGGTCAGGTAGGCAAGTATGCGATAGCTTCCTTTAGACATATCTTTTCTGGTTTACACTCAGTAATAAATATAAAAAGGTAACACACAAAAATTCTTCAGTTGCTATTCATTGAGGAGTTTCATATTTGTTCAGTCTCAGTAGAGAATACTGAATCTGTCCCTTAATCCCACAGTTGTCAGAAGCTCCTGTAATGTATTATATCAAGTGACCCAGTTTATTCTGCACTCTTCAAATTAACTGATCAAAGATGACCAAGGCCGCATACACAAGCCTAAATATTAACTGTATCCCCCTCTGCTTATTTCATTTAAATGCCCTTCGGGTGAATTTCAAAATACCAAAAATACATTGGTTTTCTAAAATCAATGTTCAGCCCTCTGTGGCACTGCAGTGGTTAATCAGAATGCTGCACACTACACATATGCAAATCCAATAAATCAAGTAACGTTGCCCCAGATACTTTTTTTTTATTATTAAACATCAGATGAACCGTGAAATGGGGCAGGTCCCATCAGGACCCTTTGTAAGTGAACACTACGTTATCACTACTACGTGCACACAGAGGTCTTTCAACACCTGCCTATTTTTAGGTGCAGCTTCAAAGCAGAAGCTTGCCAAAAACGTGTAATTTAGAACTAGGATTCCCCAGCCGTGTCTTATTCATCCTATTTACAACGCTACAATTATTATTTCCATATTTCTTAATCTGTTGGCAGGAATGCAAGAGGCTGATCTTTGTAACAGGCTCCTATGGAATGCTGCAAGAAACATTTTACACTCCTGTTATGCACAGAAGTTATTCACAGTTTCCAGACCTTTATCTGAAAGCTTCAGGAGATAAGTGAACCCGTAAATGTGCATAATTGGAAGGCTTTACACATTTTCCTCTATTAAAAAAACTTCAATATTATTTATGTTTCAAGTTTGTACCCGTTTAATAGTGGCGGGAACAGTAACCAAAGAGAAATACTGTTTTGTTTTTTTTAATGGCTCAACTCAGGACTTTTCCAGACCTTGGTCGACCTTAGGATACCTTGCAGGAAACTACAGAGAAAAAGTATCCTAGTGATTGCACAGCAAATAATGACTGGAAAAGTCATGCATCTATACAAAAATCACTGCAATGTGTGTGTGCGTCTATCTATACAGTATATATATATAAATATATATATATACACATATAGATTAGTGATGAGCGGGTTCGGTTCGTCGGGATCCGAACCCCCCCGAACTTCACCTTTTTTTACACGGTTCTGAGCAGACTCGGATCCTCCCGCCTTGCTCGGTTAACCCGAGCGCGCCCGAACGTCATCATCCCGCGGTCGGGATCCTCTGACAACGCCGGAGGGTGTTGTCAGAGGACCCGGCGCCGAGGGCGATGGCGAGGACACATGAGGTGGGGTAAGTGGGTATAAATTGTGTGTTTTTCCCTATGTCTGTATCCTGATGACGTTATTAAATTAACGAAACGTTGATATTCGATTTGTGACCGCTGTGTCCATTATTTACTGGAGTTAAGTCCTGCGAGTGCCACCATTTCCCTACGTGTATCTGGTTGTGAGACCTGTCTTGGGAGGCACCGGGGCATAGTACAGTGAGAGGAACGAGTGCCGGCTGCTATCCTGATATACTTGACAGGGGATGACCAAGGGACGTTTTTTGGAACTGACAGTGGATTCTCTGTATCCTTTTGGCAAGGTACCACCCGCAATTTCTTTGATTATACCTCATCGGCTCTTTCCACCTCAGGATTTGATTCCTGTTTGCTTTTAATTATTCTCTTGTGGGGCATGCAGGAGAATACAGGCATTAGGAACATTGCTCTTCCTCTGGGAGAAACTTGGAGCTTTTCTGACGCAGATGCAGACACGATACGCTTTAAGGAACATTTGGAGCAATCAGAAGGGGGTGAATCTGCTGAGCAACTTTATGTGCAATTATTGAGGCTGACGAAAAAGGAAATAGATTTCTTCTTACACGGTGTCACTCTGTCGGACTATCATCGTAGTGGTCAGATCCCTAGGGGCTTTCGAGTCAGAAATTCCCCCACAATCGGAAAATATAATGCAGAGTTTTGCCGTAAGTGGGCCGCAATTTTGAATAAGTGCAGCCTGGATCTGATCCTGTTAGTCATCGAGGAGTCAGCGAGAGAGTTAAAAGAGATCATGAATAAAAAAGCAGAATTTGATACACAGCATCTCACTACTATACGACAGGACCAGAGTACGGATTGGTTGGGGAAATTAGCAACACGGGTGGAGAATTACTGCAGAGACTTGGTCAAGTTCAAGCGTAATAAGCTAACTTTGGTACAGAAAGACTATACTGAAGGCAGAATTTACCCTTGGGCATTGAATCCCAGCTATAAAAGGACTTATAATCCACGACAGAGAAAATTTAGGAGATTTGCGGGTGACACTGAGACCTCGAGTGGTGGCCAGTCATCTCAAAGTGAGAACGAGACGACCGATAGATCCAACACTGGCAAGCCCCCTTTAGGAGTCAGTACTCACGCTCAGCGAGAAACAAGAGGAGACCGTTTACCCGAAGAGGAGGACAGTGGCAAAGGGTCCTCAAAACGCAAGAACAAGGCTGCAAAGAAGACATAGTCTTCAATCTTTCCAGTAGAACTTTAACGCCCGAGGAGAGGAAACTGTTGAATAAAGGGCTTTCCTTTGTACCGTCCAGTCAGTTTAATGACTTCCAGTGGAAACTGGATGCATATCGTTTTAATAGGAAGTTGAGACTTCGTGAACACTTCGGTGTTTCTAGACAATCTGACATGGACGAAGTTAACCCATTACATAAAATCAAAGGGACATCAAACTTTGATCCAATCAGCATGAATACCTCCTTGAGATGTTTCAACCGATCACTTGAAAAACAGGTCAGTG